>NC_050596.1:10362500-10537500 GCF_013368585.1 Megalops cyprinoides | reverse complement strand
CCATCTGGATGTTGCTCACCATGAGCCAGCAGCACTAAGCCACTGTGACTGATAAACAGCTAATTAAACTGTGATTTTGAGGTTCATATTGGAACACTGCAGAACTAGTACTGTTTGCCAAATGAAGCACACAAAGCATCTTGCTGTGTGCTGAAATCTGTCACATGACTGTACCACAGTCACATGGTCTCATCAGCCCGGAGGCGGCGGTCGCTCGAGTTCCGCCCCGAATCCGGAGCTGGATTTTGGAGGCGAGCTTCGGAGCAGCTGACCGTCAGCCCGAGACTCCGCAGCTCAGCGGCTTCTGAAACAACGCGTCGCCCTTACGCTTGAGAGCGGCCTTCTGTCTGTGGGTTTCCGGGCCAAGTCTCTGCGTTCTGCGTCTCATCCAGTCCAGGGTGGTCAGGACGTTAGAACCTGCTGAATAATTCATGCCGGCGCGTTCGGGGGGGGGGGGTGGGGTGTTGCAGGCACACGGGACGCCTCTCCTCCCTGGGCGTGCGCATGCGTGCATGTGTCTGCTCGGCCCTCCCCCCGGCCCCTCCCTCCGCAGTTCGCACGGTGACTTCCTTTGATTCAGAAAGCGCCTGAGGTGTATCTCTGCTAATCTTAACATCCAGTGTTTGCCAACTAGGTCACAGCTGTTGAGAGGCGGTCGGAAAGCCGGGGCTGCGGGAAGTGGAGGCTGGCTTCCGTCTCCCGTCGGAAGAAGAACGACACGGGGAAGGCGGGAGGCCGTGCTTTTCCCCCGCCCAGTAATCACGCTCTGACTCAGCGAGGCGAGAGGACGAGACATTTGCATTTATGCCTTCCAGTTATGTTGTCACAGTCCTAATGCTTGCCTTTGATGGACAACTTTTCATCAGACAGAGCCTAGTATTTGTGGTTTGAAAAACTAGAGACCGCAAAAAGCCACGCTTTAAATCTCTCTGTCACCCTGTCTTGGTGATCCCTAAACGTCCGCAAGCCGCGCTGGCAGGCTCCCCCTAGTGCCGGGCTGCGGAATAACACAGGATGCACGCGGCGGCTTTGACACCTCGGATCCTTCGAGACAGTGAGACTGAAGTGTCGGTGTTTAGCATTCAGAGCAATAGGCTCACAGAGTAAACACTTCCAGGCCGGCCTTCCCCTCACCCCTCTAAAAGACAGTGTGTTAATGCGCCCCGCACCGCCGAAAGGCCTGCTGCCTCGGAGTGGAGTAGAATACTGACTCACTGCCATTCTGGACACTGCCGAGGAGCACAATCAATAAAGTGTGTGAAATCCAGATTCTGACAGGAATCTAAATCAAACAGGTTTGGATGTATTTGTACGTCTCTGTGTGTATATATGCGTAGTTTGACTACATTTTGACCTTTTTGGCCTTTTAGGCCAGAATAGCTGAAAGCTATTTTTTCAGCATTGGCCACTTGTGTGTATATATTGTGCGCTTAGTGGTAAAAGCCCACCGATCTGAGCGAAATCATTTCTGTCCCATTTCTCTGAGGTCTCTGAATGCGCCTTCGAATAGAGCGCTCAGAGTCGACGGCCTTTCAGCTTGAAATCCGCACAGAGCCTCTAGATCTCGCCATGATTTCTCCCCAAAGCCGATGAAACAGTCCTTCTCTGGGATTGATATTGATATTGTTAACATTATCTGAACCCTCGCTTTAAAGCGTCCCTGCGCCGAGGCCACCCCCATCCCCCCCCCATCCAGCTGTGATCTCTGGGAGGAAGCATGTTCAGGAGCACAGGACGAGCTGAAGGCCGTTAATATTGATCAGCCGTAACAGATATTTCCAGCCGCAGCTCTCTTATGGTAATGCGTCCTCAACGAGGGAAAGTCGGGGGGTTACAAATAAGCCCATAAGATGGCCTCCGAGCTGCCCAGGCCGCCCAAGCAACACCAGGAATAACCTCGTTTATGTATTCGGTGCGGCTTTTTATACCGCACACGCTCTAATAAGATTTACCCATTTTTGATTTAAACAGATTCACAAAGCACATCTGCTTTGCTAATCAATTGTTTTTGAGTCAGTTCATGCAGTTTTCAGAGTGGCGCAGCGCCTCTCGAATGCCAGCGCTGTTAATTACATGTGTGAAAGGCAGCTGAAGAGATGGCCGGGGTAATTGTCTCTCCGCGGCGCCGTCAGTCGGTTGAGCCGCGGGTTGTAATTGCCTTATTGCTTACATGTCGGTCATGGAAGTCTTATCTGTGTGAAGGAAACCGCTCTCCCGTGACTGACAGCTTATCTGACAGGTACGCTCTTCACACTCGCAAGTGTGTGTGTGTGTGTGTGTGTGTGTGTGTGTGTGTGTGTGTGCGTGCACCTGCACGTGAGCGCGCATATATAGGAAGCAGCAGCCAGTGAATTACTTTGCACAACCAATGATGTAATAATTCTTGATGATGTAATAACTTTTCAGTGCAATAAATGATCCGGTTTCATTACATTATAAATGCAAGGTGTGTTACATTATGAAGTTATTACATCATTCGGAGTTATTACATTATCACTTGTATAATGACTGTTAATGACTGTAATGTTTACAGTACGATAGCAAGAGGAATATTACATGGATTGCGTTAAGTGTAAAATGGAGTCTGTAGTTCGTAACATGCAGTATGTGAGGAGGTAAATGTTGAAGCAGTTGCTGTTGCCCGTATTAAAATGAAATGTGTTGTGACATTGTTGTTCAGACCAAAAATATATTGCAATATCATATTGAGATACATTAATGCAAAGCAGGAATATATTGTAATATACCAAAAGAACAATACATTTTCATTATATTAATTGAACTAAAATATATATTCTCTGAAATGTATTCTCAATATTTTTTTTATGCGAGCTGTCTGATTTTGTATGACAAAAAGAATGAGTGGGAGGATGAGTCAGACTGCTGAGTATATATGCCAGGATTCAGAGCGTCCCTCTGCCGTTAGCATACATACAGGTGCACCCTGGGGCTGGCTGCCATTTCCTGTACCGCTTATCCCACGCGAATGCCTGTCCGCGCGCCGATGACACCGCCGCTGAATCTCTTTGTGTCACTGCTGTCTCTGTGACAAGTGCCCAGCGAGCCGCCGACAAATCTGTGCTGTGAGGAAGCGGCGTTTTCCCTTTCATATGAAGTGTTCACACGGCAGCCTGGCCCGTCCGCTCTGTGCGCGTGTGTCAGAGCTTTCCTTTTCATCTGCATGCGTGTCGCGCATCGGCGGAGGCCGAGCTGAAGGACCCCCACGCTGGCCAGCCTCTCGAGCGCACTGGAGGCTCTCGGCGTAGCACTGTCGGAGGCATGTGGTTTAATTATGAGTGTGTTAGAAGCAAGAGAGGGTTTAGACTTTATAGAAAGCCACCAAATAAGAATGTTTTTAGTTTGTTGAATCCCGACATGATTAAAATAAATGACTTGTGCTTACACAGCTCATTTGAACTGCATATAAAATGGGTTGTGGCATATGTGAGTGGGAGAACTGCTTTATTCTTGTTGTAGCTGAGCAATGTGCGCGCTCTCTGTGTAGGTTAATACCCTGCCTCAGTTATGCCGGCTGGTAAGGCCTCTTCCTCTTCATTGTCGCCGTGTTGGTGTAAACCCAGTGCTGTGAATAGATAGGCATGTCCGCAGTTAGTATGGAATGGCGGTTTGGCACTGAGCCTTACCGGTCACACAGACTCCCGCCGCTGCCATTGTGCCGAGGCCTCTCACTCAGCAGCCTCCGCTCCTGCGGATGGGCCGCCGAAACGGCCGTGACTCCGTCTCCCCCAGTGGACGAGGCCGCGTGCCTCTCCCGCCCGCGGTGTCGGCTCAGCTCAGCGCCGGGCTAATCGAAGTGACTGAGCGCGGCCCCGCTGGCGTGTGGACACTGCAGGGGGCCAGGGGGGAGGGGGGAGGACCCGTGAGCTGCACCACGCCGGATTGTGCTGGATCGTGCCGGACCTGGTCATGAACAGCCCGGTTACATGCCTGCTCTTTTCAATACCGGTCATGATCACAGTCGACTCGGTTTGCAGGAGCTTAGAGACAGGTGTCGTTCTGCAGCACAGGGAGCCGCAGCACACAGATTATCTGTATTGAGAAGACAGTTTCAGCAATACGAGCCCTGTCTGCACGAGGTTGGCTCAAACACACGAAAGGGACTGTTTCATTTCTACAAGTCTCCTGCATTCTTCTCAGCCACCGCCCCCCTCAACCCTAACCCCAATCCTAACCTTAACCACCAGCCCCCCAACTTTCACCCTAACTCCAACCTGAATCCCAATCCTAACCCTAACCCCCCCCAACCCTCACCCTAACTCCAGCCCTAACCCTAACCCTCCCAACCCCAACCCTAAACCCAATCCTAACCCTAACCACCAACCCCCCCAACTTTCACCCTAACTCCAACCTGAATCCCAATCCTAACCCTAACCCCCCCAACCCTCACCCTAACTCCAGCCCTAACCCTAACCCTCCCAACCTCAACCCTAAACCCAATCCTAACCCTAACCACCAGCTCCCCCAACCCTCACCCTAACTCCAACCCAAATCCTAATCCTCACCCTAACTCCATCCCTATCCCTAACCCTCCCAACATCAATCACAACTCCAAACCTAACCCTAACCATCACTCTAACTCTATCCCTAACCCCCCCCCACAAACTGAACCCTAACTCCAGCTCCAGCCTATTCCTAACCCTATCCCTATCCCTAATCCCAACCCTAACCCTTACCCCCAGCTACCCCTGTGTCAAGGAGTTTTACTCAGAGTGGCACTGTAATCTCCATGGCGACTCAGCATTAGAGTCACGCCCTCCCCCCTCCTCCCCCCCCCCCCTCCCCCCCTCCCCCAGGAGTGTGTCGGTGCGCGGGAGGCTCGCTGCGCTCTGGGACGCTGCCTGGCGCATCAAAGCGGCACGCTCCCGGGAGGAGGCGTTTTCAGAGGCCTCTCGCTCCATTCATATTCCCGAGCAGCTCCACTGTATCTCACACCCGCCTGGTCATGAATCACTCAGCTGCCAGAAACAGCAGGGAGCTGACTGATAAGCACGCCGTGATAAAACCAAGCTCTCCAAGCATGTGTAATGCTTTAATGGGGAAAATAAAGCTTTTAGCCGAATAGCCTCAGAGCTAAGTTCCTTATGGAACTCTTGAGCAGGGTTTACTAGGGGGTCAGGGTAGGAATGCACCAAGTATGGCTATTGCTATAAAGTTCTTTATATGTTACTGTATGCTGATGTATTAATAATAGTTGGTTCATGTACTGTAATCGTTTTCATGCCGATTGGTAATAATGGCTATGATGTTGTTGTAGAGATCCTTGAATCCTTTTATGTACTTGCCTTGGTGATTCCAGCCCCAGCCAGCAGTTCTGTGTCTTGTTGTTGGCTACAGCTGTCATTTCCTGGACCTCTCTGGTCATGTTACACCTTTTCCCACACCTCTGTCTCTCACCTGTCTCCCTCTGTCCTGCTC
The DNA here is from genome assembly GCF_013368585.1 of Megalops cyprinoides. Classification (NCBI taxonomy): domain Eukaryota; kingdom Metazoa; phylum Chordata; class Actinopteri; order Elopiformes; family Megalopidae; genus Megalops; species Megalops cyprinoides. The sequence continues at coordinate 10,532,064 of NC_050596.1, read as the reverse complement.
TCTCTGTCTGTTTCTCTCTTTTCGTGGGCTTTTCGTTTTGAAGGGATGAGGGTGTAGAGGTTTTGTTGTTTTTTTTTTTTGTTGTTGTAGCTTTTTTTTTCCAGAATGAACTGTCTCCTCAGCCAAGGTTATTGCAATGTGACATGATGTTAAAACTCAACCTCTATCTCCTCCTCTCTCTCCCCCTCTCTCTCCTCCGTCTCTCCACAGATCTGAAGAGGGAAGCCAGCATCTGCCACATGCTCAAACACCCGCACATCGTCGAGCTGCTGGAGACGTACAGCTCGGATGGAATGCTCTACATGGTCTTCGAGTTGTGAGTGTCTCCTCCGCCTCACTGTGGAGTAGCGGTGGTCCTTCCCACCAAACTCCAATCTGCAGACCTGGAAAAAGATGGAATCTCTGGAGTCTCCACAAAGTTATGCTAAAAGACATTGATGTGTAGATCTTTTCTGAATTTGATCTTTTTTTCTTTTACATCACCTTTTTAAACCAAGCTTTTGGAAAGTTGCACTGAATCACATTTGTAAACAACACCAGAAAAAAAAAATCATGACCTTCGTATGTATTGGCTAGTATAATAGACAAGAAAGAGCATTGTTTAACGTTTTATCGTTATATAGCAATTGTTCTTGGCTATAAAACATGACACATGTATATGTCATGGCACCTGCTCTTTAGCAGGTCTGCTGAGTGTCTTGTGAAGAAGTGATCTCATTCATGAAGGAGGCCATTGTGTCTGATTAAATCACAGTTGAAGCGAGGGGGCAGTAGAAGATGAGGTGTCCTCTTTTTATTCAGTTGGCTTTGATACAGCACACATTGTAGCTTTATGTAGCATTAGCTTGTCTTCACCACAGGGCAGTGTAAGTTAAAGCAAAAACATTTCAAAAGATACATCCTTGCCAAGCGTGGGAGCAAAGTTCAGGAAATGGAAATAAAAAGAAAGAGCTGAATATGGTCTTTGAATTGTAAATTGCATGGGTATTGAAATTTATCAAAGCAACATGCAAAAAAAGTGGCTGTGTTTGTGTGTGTGTGTGTGTGTGTGTGTGTGTGTGTGTGTGTGTCAGTGTGTGTGTGTGTGTCCGTGTGTGTGTGTGTGTGTTCATGCCTGTGCGTGTGAGTGAAGGTAAAGAGGAGAGTGGCAGCAGAATTCACTGTTCCTCTGCTGATGTGTAATTTTGGACATTTCTGAAAATGATGATGATGACGCTGAATCATTGTGTCTTCAGTCCAAAAAGCCTGTTTTTACAGCAGAGAGTGTAATCTTCTCGCCTCCTGTCACAGCATCCCCCCCTTTGTTTTCGCACTTGCTGCGCTGGGGAGGGTGTTTGATCGGCCCGCGGCGTGGAACAGCTGTAATTGCGCGCGTCAGAGGTGAGGAAACGGATGCGATAATCTGAGCCCGGGGACCCTGAGCGGCAGCAGGGGTCGTGACCCCCGGCCGAGGAGCGTCCCGCGCTAACCGCATTACAGCCCGTTCAGGCAGCTCTGATAGGATCGGGGGAATTTCATCTGAGCCAATCACGAGCTTCCGCTCCCGCAGGCTGCCCCCTCGTACCTGCCCCCTCTCATCCCAGCGATGTCGGGAGATGAGCGCAGGGGAGATGAAGTGGAGCTGGCAGGTGGATTTGTGTGGCTGAGTCAGAGGTGCCTCAGCAGCCGGAGAGAGCCCGCAGTCGGGGGAAATAACAGCCTTTGATGTACTGTACGTACCAATCCTCTTCAATTACAAGAGCCTGTCCGTCTCCCCCGGGGCCCGTGCTTCTGTTGCGGTGCGCGCAGAAGAGCCACAGTAAGTGGCACTTGGGATTAAGTAGGAGGGGCATTCTGGGAAATTTGCAGAAAACAGAAGGAGAAAGGCTGCAGTTGTGGAGCAGCCACATGGTAACACCCCGCTCCGGTTAGAATCGGGCCAATCAGATCGTGACAAGCGCAGCCATGTTGAAGCTGGCACGGAGGAGTGTGTAGGGCGTGGTCACATCATAAGGCGCGCCTTACCAAACTACCCCGCACCTTTTCTCTGCTGCTGATCTGAAGAAACCGGCCACCAACAATCTCGCACGCTCGGCCGACGCGTGTCCCTTAATGCTCGGCGTCAGCAGCTCCTCTCCCTCCAGCCAAATTGGCTCAGGGGGCCGCGCGTCTCAGCAGGTGTCCTTTTGGCCGCGGTCCGGAACGTTCTTTGCTGTGCTCCAGCGCCCGCTTGTTTTCTGGCCCCGTTCGCTCGCAGATCTAAATGTCGAGATGTGAGACGAGAGACTTCTGAGACGTGAAGGCCAGGCGTCTGCCTCTCAGAGGGAACATGTTCTCCTTTTTATTCTCTTTAATTTGCGTTACGAGAACAGGCATTCGCAGTGGACGGAGCGGTGCTCGCCGTTCTCTTCGGTCTGCTGTGTTGCAGTGCAGGGGCAGTATAGCCCAGCTCTGTCCAGCTCTGCAGGGGCAAACCTGCTGAGAATGTGAACGCTGGCCCAGCCTCCTCTGCACTCTTTTACACTGCCGAGGCATAAAGCCGGCGTACGACGTAGCATAGGAGTTTTACCCTGCGGATGTTCCTTTTTTAGTGGACTTTGAGAGGTGAACATAGCAGCTAAGATGTGCCAGAGTGGTTATTTCTGTGTTTGTTTATTTGTGCGGCAGGTCTAGGCTTAGACAGTACACAGTTAACAGCAGGTAAATGAATAGCATGTGTGGTGCAGCCAGTGAAATGTGTTACAGCCATCAGAAAGGCAGCACCCTTATTTCCTACAATGGTCAGTGCTCATGAACACCCATAGGGCGTCTTACAGAGATTCTTATTTACAGTAGTGAATATCTCAACAGCTGTAATTTACGGCTAATAGTGCTCCAACCATTTACCCAATCAAAGCTGTCATACTAAAATTATAGCTAGTAGTGTTACAACCACCTACATAACCAAAGCTGGCTCACTAAAATTATGGCTGATAGTAGTAGAACCACCTACACAACCAAAGCTATTTTACTCAAATTAAGATGCTGCAGCCATTCGGACAGCTGCATTTTTCACAGATTCCTTAAATAACAAAAGAGTGTGCAGCTCTGTGAAATCTGGCAGGAGCGGAGAGCACAGCTCAGATCAGCACTGCTCAATGGGGGCGAAAGGAGGATCCTCCCTGAGCCAGGCTCCCGCTAGGCACGGCTGAGTGTGCTTCTGAGGGCTGATCAGAGCTTCTGAAGCCCCAGAGACTCTGCCTCTCTCAGCAGCTCTGCTCGCAGGTCACCTGCGTGAGACCCCTCACTGAGACCCCTCACCGACACCGTGACCGTTTTTCTTCTCTGCCCGGGAGCAAGGGTGTGTAAGGGCGGGAGAACGAGGCTCTGGCCGCTCAAAGTCTCCCTCACCCTGAACTCTCCCCTCTATCGCCCCTCGCAGCATGGACGGAGCAGACCTGTGCTTCGAGATTGTGAAGAGGGCGGACGCTGGCTTCGTCTACAGTGAAGCAGTAGCCAGGTAAGGTCACTTGGTCATATTTCAGGTTTGAAATGGCACAGTACAATCGGAAAAAAAAGCTGATCATACTTTTCTGAGGTTGTCTGAAGGCATATGTAGATCACCTTACTGGTTTTTAGCTTTTTTCGCAAATGTCTCCATTTTCAACCTTCGTACTCAAAGGGAAGAAACTATTATAATGGCATGCATGCATCTAGTCATTCAAGTCGTCTAGATGTTGTCAAGACAGTCTATAGTGTAGTTTTGATTGGCTGACAAAGAGCGCTCCTCTTTTTTGTCCGTTCCTTCATCACTGTTTAAAATGTGTCTTATGGGCCTTTATATGGCGTGGGAACAGTTTCATTGTGCTTTTTAAATATATTTTGTATTATGCCGTTTGCTTTGAACTCGTGTTGGTTCCAGTGATTTACTTTAATAAAGTCACATGGTGTCAGTCGGTGGGGGAAAGGGCTGTTTAGTGTCATCAGGGTCTGATACAAAAGCAGAGGGTCTGGTACAAAAGCTGTCACTACCCTGGGGTCTCTCCCAGGTTACAAAATTTACCTCAGGTTGCCAGCTGCTGTGCAGTTTCCACTTGATAAATTCAGGTTTAGTAGGCACGTTTGACAGTTACTGTTTCACAGTTTTGTCACAGAGGCAATGAGACAGAGAGTTGCCTGTTGCGTTTTAAAAATTCTATATGCATACAAAAATGCAGGCAGAAATAAAACAACCTTTCATATTTCGCCTGCTTGAAAACTGCAGCCGTGTAGCACAGTGGCTAATTGTACCGCCTGAGGAGCAGATGTCACAACACTTTCAAACAGTATATCTCATGAAAGTGTCACATCGATGTCAACTCCAGCTTTGCAGCGCGCCGGCACATCACAGGTGAAAAGGTCACACCAGACAACCTGAAAGCACTCGGCGGAAACAAGCTTGCTTGTCGGGCAAGGTGAAGGCTTCCAGTGACGTGACGAACATTGTTAGCTACTGCACAAAGCTTGTCAAACAAAAAATAGCGATCAGTTTCAGTTCCTTATTGATCAACTTGCTGCATTTGGGCATTTGATCTAGTTCAGACCAGACATAGCTGCAGCAGTTCTGAGGCATTAGTCAGTGCTTGTGAGGATTTTATAATATGCATTCTGAAGTCTGCATCATCCTCAAAATGTTTTGATCATGGATGAGAGAAGCACACTGCCCAGTTATCTGTTGTTTTGGCACAGGGGGAAGTCAAGACACTGTGTTGTCAGTCGTAGGATTCACATTACAACAATTACAGGCAATTTAAAAATCTGTGTCAGTCTTATAAGACAATTGAATGCTAATTGCACGTGACATTTAGTAAAAAAAAAATCTTGCGCTTAAATTTTAGCCTAACAAATGTTTAATTACAGCCACAAACAGGTTTAATTATTATAAGTATGATGTTATCTTACACAGTAATTACTGTATGTAGTACATACCTTTATAATTACATTGTAGGTACACTTTGGTACGTGCAGATGTTATGTAATTATACTGTAATTACACAGGTAGGTGCTGTGTGACTACTGTGCAGGTAACTTACTCAGGTAGGCACTGTGTGTCTGTTGGGTATTTGCAGTCATACAGCTAGGCGCAAATAATTTAGGGCCGCTCGATAAAAAGTGGAGCCTCAAAGGACTTCGAATAAAGGCTGCTGTGAATGTACATGAATGTGCACTGCACAGTGTAAAAGTATTTTTGACGTTTGTGCTTTGTGTGTCGCATACACTGTAACAACTTCTCAGTCCTACTACAGATAGGACATACTAGGAGATGCCATGTTGTTGCTCATTTTTGTGAAAAGCTTTGTCCTCATAATTCATTAACCGAGCGAAGGAGGAAGTTGAAATAATTCCAGACAAAATTTAGCAAATTATATATTCAAATTCCACGGTGCTGTTTAATAATGTAAACAAAATGACTATTTTTTTCCTCCTCCTGGGTCACAGAGCGGCTCTTGGGCTCGACCGAAGAGTGCAAGGACCGGAAATGGCCCAAAAACAGGAAGGGAAATTAAACCCCTCTCTGGAATGACAGGGCGGCATTCCCTCATGTCCTCGCGGGGTCTTAGCCGCTCCAGTTCGCGTTTAGGTCTGTTGTAGCCGATGCGTGTTTTACTGATGCCGCTCCGGCCGTCGGTCGCACGGCGATTCCGAGCCCTTCCCTCCGACGCAGGGAGACAGCCCCGCGCTCTGACAAAGCCCACTTTGCTGCGGTTCAGGGAATATATCAGCCCGATTAAAGATAATGAAGCTGTTATCACGCAGGTGAAGGGTAATGTTTTACTGCAGATACAAGTCCCCGGTGTGCCTCACACCGCAATCTTTATTCTCCTACTTCTCCCTGTATTAAAAGATTAATCAGGAGGGTTTTATGATTCTCTCATTCTTCACCTTCTTTTCCCCCCGCATTTTGAGCAGGCACCTCGGATAGCAGTTTATTGCAATCTGCACCGTTCAGTGCTTAGTTTAATATCACAGTTTACGGAATCGGGAAGCAAAACTGTGAGGATCACTACTGTTGTTAAAATTCACAATTACATACTATACTGCACCAGATATTAATTAAATGATATTAAAAATAAGTTAATGCACATATGCACATTATCTATAATCAGGTGTCAACCTCCCTTTGTTTTTGTTACATTGTTTTCTCAGCTTAGACATGCTTATCATAGTGGCCACATACTTCGACATAGCGGCCAATGCATCCTTGCTCAAAGGTACAATGGCAGTTTCCCTCCCTGGAATTGAACTGGCAACCTTTGTGTCAGACGCCCTGCTCATTACTACTACACCACGCTGCTTTTTGTTATGTCTGTATCTTAGGGGATTTTTTCAGGCTTTGTATATTCATTACAATATGATTAAAACAAAGAAACGAGATAGTGGGTTGACTCATGCTCCTCAGTCATTACGAGATGTGGGTGGAATAGGGCAGTGCAGCCCAGATGGTAGCAGGTACCCAAGAAGGCTTGGTTTTATGTAAGTTTTAGTCTTAATACATGATTCCACGTCGACCTACGAATTGTGGCTCCTGCTATTTTTGTATGATCTCAGCACAGAGGTGTTATGAGCCCCATTGGCACCATTCCCGGGCTCCAGACTCATACAGTGCACCCTCCCCAACCCCTCTTTCTCTTTTTTCAGCCACTACATGCGACAGATCCTGGAGGCGCTACGCTATTGCCACGACAACAACGTCATCCACCGGGATGTCAAGGTAGGCGTTCTTTGTGAACGTTTTTCTGATTTTCCTGTGGTAACCACCTCGCAAAGTGCTCCACCCCTCCCTTGTACAGATGGCACAAACATCGCCTCGGAGGTTCGGCAGCCTTTATTTTGCTGAAGTTTAAAAATAGCTGTTGTGGGTTTCCTGAATAGGTCCGTGGTTAAGGCGTTTTCTTTGAGTGCAAGCCGTAAGGCCACTGGGCCAGGGTTGATCCCAGCCGTGTCACCAGTTGGCGGTGACCAGGAGCCCACAGTGGCAGAATAAAATGGCTTTGTTCTGCTGGGAGTAGGAATGGGTATGTTGGCAGGGGCTCCTCCCCCCGCTTCTGTGGGACACTATGACTTATTGGAAGGCAGCAGGCTGCTCAGATGATGTCACTGAAGTCCTGCCCATCCTCCAGGAGGCATTTGTCTATAGTGCAGTTTGCAACATGAAAAATAATTGCCGATTGCCATGTCACTGTATCAGAGGGATGTACTCAGTTCACCCCGCATTCCTGCATGAGCCCATTGGACGTTGTGATTACAGCCAGCAATGTCCGATTGGTCAATCCAGAAAGAGTGGTGCATGATGAGGGAAAAGCAAAAAAAAAAAAAAAAAAACTCCTACAACTTTCTTATCAGTTCTGTACTGGTGCACAACCTAGCCTTGGGCATGCCTCAGATCTGCACACCACTGCTCCCCCCATCCCCCAAAGGCTTTGGAGTTGAATTGAGGCCGCCCCCCGGCGCTCGCCGACCGCAAGGTGTTCGGTGTAAAAGGCGGCGCTCGTTTATACCCCGTCAATTACGATGTTCCCTCCTGTCTCTCAGAGGCCGAGCGGCAGCGCGCCTCACCCGGGACCCGAGGACAGCCCCCTCCCGCCACCCACCCCTTCTGTTTCCCATCCCGCTTCATTGACGGCTTTAACAGGAGGCCCTCGCAGTCGCGGCAGAGAGAGTCGGACAGCGTGCGGCTCGGAGGCCGTGATTAGCGGGCGTGGTCTCTCGGCAGCACCTTCTGGTGCTGTGCTGCTTGAGGTCACGCTGTTGGGGTCGCGGGGATCTCTGGGGGACCGGAGTCAGCTTTCCGGTTCTCTGCAGGTGGTCTGAGCTCACAGCGTCTCATGGTCGTACTGCTCTTTCTCTCCCATCCTCAGTACAGTCCGCTTAATTGAGACACTGTTTTGCTGTGTGTTTCAGTATGACCTCCACTTGTGTTAATGACGTGCTTGATCTCTGTAAGGCAGCGTTACTGCCTATCTGTGTTTAATGGTAAGGGTTTTATTGGCAAGAATGAGGTGTAATTGCGTTAGTGTTGATCTTTGTCTCTGGAGGGGCACAGTACCTCCTGGTTTCTGCACACGTTTCTATAAAACTGCACACCATTGGACCACCTAAATCGTTTCCATCACCTTCTTAATGAATGATTGGCAGCCCAAATTCTGTTTTGGACTGCAGGATGAAAAAAATGGGAACAACATTGATCCCAGTAATTATCCAATGAAATTGAGAACGCAGTGTAAGTGACACAGTCAACTAGATATGACGTCACACAGAACAACCGTGTAGGGGAGAACGGGAGTCAAAGAAAGCCTTAAGCATTATGGTGAGCTTTGCGACGAACTTGTGCCCAACCCAGATAAGCAGCGTGAGAACGTGCCGCTCATTATCTCGCGAACACACAGCAGCGGTCATTGTTTGCTTGATTTATATTGGTTTTCATGTAGTGTGGCTTCAGATGACCAGTCATACTGAAAACCTCTAACGCATGTTATGTTGATTTATTAATTTCTCCTCCAGATAATCAACCATCTGGCCATTCCACCACACTCTCCTGTCTGCGTAAGCCCAGACGTGGCCGAGCGGTTTCCTTGCATCACCGTGAATTTTTTTTTTTTTTTTTGTGTTACTCTCTTTGACAGCAGACGCCAGACCACCAGCCACACGTTCACGCGTCCGGAGACGGCAGTTCGTTGGTTTTTAGGGTCGCGTGTGACGGGCGCGTGGTGAGCGCTGTCATTGCTGAATATTTAACAGCTCGCATCTGTGCGGCTCCCGCCGCGCGTGAAGGTCGAAGCCGCCGCTGCGTCTCATTCGGGTCCCGATGAGTCGGAATGCATTCGTTTGTCCCGCTGTGATCATGGGAGCCCTACGGCCTGCTGTGAGCACACTCTTAAGATTGCGGAAAGAGACAGTCTGATATCATCGCCATTACTTGTGTATTTGCTGCAGGCCTGATTGCTGACATGTTATATTCTTATATGTTATTATATGTCATGTCTTACTCTCTGAGAAATGTGAATAATTGGCATTTCACTTATATACAATACAGTGCTGGCAGTTCAGTGTGTAGTGTATACTGTAGTGATTGTCTCTTATGGTGGTGACTTAAAATATACTAAATGTCTGCTATTATAGATTCAGAACAAGAAGAAGAATTCTGGATATATTGACAGGGCAATGAGTGGGCAGTAATATAGGACAGAAATTATGTTTCTTTTTATATGATTATTATAAGGAAATAACAAAGCAAACAAATGACAACTTGCCAGGCCTTGGAGAGCATGCTGCCCCATGCAGAGCAACCAGAAATATTAAAACGCTGTGGTATTTAATCTTCATAGAGGGCTCATCTCTGAGTATGGAAGGAACATTTTAAAGGAGCGTATTACCATTGTAAATTAATGTGAGAGCATTTTATGAGAACGTATTACCTCTGCAAAATGACACCGTATTCGGCACAATAATGTCAAGCAAAATGCCAATTACAGACTGTAGGCCTTCCAGAGGAACATTGCATGGCAATTTTCTCTCATATTAGGTGCATGTGAGAAAATGGTAGAGAGAAAAAGAGGGTTTTTTTAATGTAATTGCACGGTATTGACAGAGGGAACATTTGTAATGAGATTTGGGGGTGTTGTACGCGGTCGGGACTGGACAACGTGTGACAGATGCTCTGTCCCCGTGAAGGCCGTTTGTCAGAATCAGCGTTGTTCAACCCCCGCCCCCCGCTCGGGAGGAAAGGCATTCTCAGCCAATGGGACGTCAGAAAGGAACAGTCATCAGCAGGACGGCAGCGCTGGGTGTGGTTTCCATCTCCTGTGTAAAACCAGGATGGTATGGTGCCGCCCCCCAAACATTCACCTACCCATTGGTTCCCCTTACAGTCACATCTCCGCTGGCATCTGCCGTGCGAGTCGTGACCTCCGTCTGCTGGGCCATGGATGATTACATCTCTGCTGCAGGAGATAAGACATGGTGCCAACCAGAGGAGCGGGCATTAGTGTGGCAAGAAAACATAGAGTGGCTGAACAGTAGCTTTGGTGGCAGCAAATCGCTCCAAAATGCCATTGGCTCAAGACACAATGCAGTATTATCACTGGTCTGACTGTGGAAGGATGCTATTTTGGTATAAGTATAAGTTGTGTAGGGAATATAGCAGATAAAGACCAGATGCACAGTGTAAGGTCAGTGGCTGGGTCAGTAATGACTTCACAGGAAGATGCACTCTGATCAGCAACACTTCCATGCAGTATGAAACTCTACCCCCTATAGGTTTCGAAAGGGTTTCACGGTTGAAATGTAACTAAGATTGTTCTTTTTTTTTTGTCTTGCTCTGTGGAGTGCTGATAAAAGCAGAGGTCTAATCTTTCTCAAATGCATATTCTCCCTTTTGAAAACACATCGGCTCGAATTCTAAATAAAATATCTGTAGGGTCATCGATTCCTCTTTGACACACTAACTGTGTGAAAACTGATGTTGCTTCTTTTGCTGATTGTTTGATAGGAGCATTACAAAATGGATGGCAGAGCCAGCTTTGCTACTAAGTGTAGCAGCAAATGAGTCTTCCTTAAAGTAGTGCCATCAAAAGGGACATCTTTATATCTGAAGGACATATTTATTAACAATCTGAATTTGTATTGTATTGTGCTATTAAGGTTAAAGTTCAACATTTTTTAATATGCACATCCAATATATACTTTTTTCCTTTATAGTATGTTTTTTTTTCCCTGATTAATTCGGAGCATGAATAAAAATGGAGGGCTCAGTACCTTAAAATCATAAGTGCACTTTCCACTCTCAAAGTGTCACGGAATGAAAGTGCATGATCGGACTAATGCGACATGCAGTCTTTTGAGCTGAGCCCTCTCCTGTTGCAAATAAGCTAGGCCCGGAGCACTGCATTTAGCTTACTGGCACTTATCTTTGACCATCTTCGTCACCTCTGAAGAGGGGGGTAATACCAGTCTTCCTGTTTCAAAACCAAAAGGCCAAATAATGTCACAGAGAAGTGCAGAGAGCGCTGTTTTCTTGGTGGGAATCTGTCCATGTGTGAGCATTGGAAGACTTCAGTCATGTGAGAGTATCAGCGAAGGCAGAAAAGTACATGTGTGTGCTTAGAGGTAGAGGGGTACTGCAGCATTAATAGACATCGGCTTCACCCGGCCAATTAGAGGAGGAAACACTGTCTTGCTTGATAATTGTCTTAAGTAGGGTAAAACTAAGAACTTGACCTATTGCATAGTTATACAGCCTTATGCAGAGTGCCAGTAATCATAGTTTGTAACAAATGCAAAACGACTCTATTTATTTTCCCTGATTTACTGAGCTAATGGAATTGTGTTGAGAATCTTTCTCTGATGGGATGTGGCATGATGGCATGTGGCACCAGGAGCAGAACGACAGACTTCTCCTTCCCTAAACCTGGCACCTGCATCTGTAGTGGGTTTGTTTGAAGGTAAAGCGAAAGTCAGTGCCTTGCGTCATTTCCCCTGTCGAGGTGATGATTCAGGCACTTGCCCTTGGAGCTGATAACAGCTTGGACGCTTCCTCTGAGAGAAGCCTTGATTGTAAGGAACAATGGCATTTAATACCAGAGCTCATGCAATAGGAAATGCATCACACAAGCCTTACGCGGCAATATTCGAATGATGACGCTGGAAGGGATAAAACACAGTGGCTCTCTCTCTCTGGCAATATATCTGATCGGTCTGTCAGCGCACCCAATAGGGCAGAACAATTGAGAAAGTGCTCAGATTCACGGTGGTAATTGGCCCGTAAACGGTCAATGCAAAGTGTTGTTTTTAGCGAGTGAAAAGCCCGATGTTTCGGAACACGTCAGTCCGTTATTTTGAAAGCCAAACAGCTTCAAAAGCCTGTCCGAAGCAGAAGCTTGCAGCAATCAGTCTAGCCTGTCATTCCTTTCAGCAGCCTCGGTGCTGTTTTCACCTCGCTGTGTTATTATCCGCAGCTGAAAAACAGTGCGATTTTTCAGATGTGTTTTCAGACGTTACGGCTTTTGCTTACTATTGATGGAATAACCAGAATAACATCCGTAACGATGTGCTGTTAACAGATCATCCTCCATTTGCAGTTCCAGACAGAAAGAGGATTACAAAAAATTCTGGCAGTATTCTGTTTCTGGCAGAGTGGGTTTCGATTTTATAGATGCTGATGATGACTGGGTTCAGGGATAGCATTTTGAGCTGGACAGAGTCGTCGCCGGTCCTCGGCCACCTGCACGCCGGCTAGCAGCACGGCTAAGTCGCTAACGCGCCAGGCGGAGTTCGTTTCCAGACGCATTCTGGCGTGTCTGCTCCGTGCTCCTGAATGCTCCATCCCTTTCTGTGTTCGCGGTCACTCTCTCCGAGCCTGTTACCTCTCGGCTAAACTCGACCCCGTTCTCTTCCTTTACTACTCTGTGGTGTACCTTATTCCAGCGACGATAAACTATAAATTTGGCAAGTAGTGTCTTCGCTCTACGATTTTAGAGAAAAGTGCAGTTTATCAAGAGGTAAATATAGTGAGTTCATTATTATATAACACTGTGCCGTTTTGTTTTATTTATGATGATGAGTTTATGATGACATTGACATTTGTGTCTGATGAGGTTTGTAGAAGACTGGTTCCTCATCTTGCCCTGGAAGTGAGGAAGCTCTTTACACAAACATTTTTGAAGCTTATGGCAGGACGGTGTAATGTCAGACCAAATTGGAAAGAGTGTTTGGGCTTTCTGAACACTTTTGCCAAGTTATATTGGTCATTTGGAAGAATGCTGCTTTCTGCTGTTTTGCATCCATCAGTAATTATGCGGGAGCTGGATGCTCCTGCATTTATAAATTCGTTTTGTCGCCAAAAAGGCAACCCCTGGATGAATGTGCAGCTGCCCAACTAGCTGCTACTGGAAAGCACCTAAAAATGATTGAAAACTCACAGTGCTGTTTCAGCTACAGGCCAAGTGATGCGTAAACCACAGCAGCTTTCACTCAGGTTCTGCAGACACGTAGTGTCTCGTAACTCCAGAGGAAACGGCCTGATACATTTACATTACATTACATTACATTCATTTAGCAGACGCTTTTATCCAAAGCGACTCGCAAGTGAGATACACAAGCGAAAAACCATATGGAGTCAACAATATTAGGTTGCATTGCAGTATGCCTGACATGCAGTAGTATGCATTGCATGACCAGGTTTCAATGGTTGGCCAGGCAAGGTACTAACTTGCAGGTAAAGTTAACAAGTGCGTTAAACCATCAGATTACATTTTTTTTTTAGATTGCGTTACATAATTTTACTTTATAGTTTAGTAGGAGATAGTTTTAGACATGAGAAATTCCTTTAGGGGGTAGTATTTCAGGTGAGAGTGGAAGAGCTGTGTCTTCAGATGTTTCTTGAAGACACAGAGGGACTCTGTTCATTCCACCATTGGAGGACAACGGCGGAGAAAGTCCTGGATAATGAATACAGCATTAGGGCAAGACTTTTTTACTCTGTCATGAGGAGTTTGGCTAGCTGAAGGGTTTCTGTAGGTGCTTAGGCAGGTTTGGGGTAAGGTTGCACTTTGGATAAACTGCTATGCCGTACCTCTTCTCTCGTTTTGGCCTCTCCCAATCTGGCACACAGTTGGCCTTTGGCATACTTTTACTAACCGGAAGTGAATCTGATGCAGGAGACAAGCTCTAATGATGTGAAACTCCTGTGGTCACCCACTGCACAAGCATTCCTTTGCATTTTGTTACAGACGTAATTCCTTGTGTGTTTTCCGTCATCACACAGCGGTCACATGAAGCAGGATTGGCAAGGCTCCAGAGGGCTGTGATGCTGAATTCTGTGATCCTCTCTGTATCAGCCATCACCCTGACGTGTCTGACAGTAAACCTCTCTAATCTTGCAGCTGGTTATGAAAAGTAAATGATCATTTCTAAATGGTCATCTTCTGTGTTAAGGGGGCTGGTGTCTAGGTAACTTTGATTAAACCTGGATAACCCCTAGAAGTGCGTGGCCGGGTGGCGGTGAGGCACACTCTCTCCTCTTCACCTGGGCTGAACCACCATCTTTCCTGTTCAGGAGTCACTGGTTCTCCTTCTGTTTCCTTTCATCTGAAGAGGCCTACTCCTCCCTGAGGACTGCCATCTGTAAAACCGCACACAGCATCCTCCAGACAGACAGACACACACACACACACACACACACACACACACACTGACCCCACATAACCCCTGTTCATACTGACACACCCCCTCCATCACACACTTCCTCAGTCACCACATGCACGTACACACATTTGCATATATCCGAGACTTAGTCTATGACCAAGGAAGTATTTCCACCTGAAAGGAAGTAAATATCTAATTTGGTTGACCACCTCTTTGTAGCAGGGGTCTGTGGGAATGCACAGTACAGGCCATGTCCAACAGTAAGCCAGGTCCAGGAACGGACAAGGATGAGCTCATCTCCAAACATACACAGTATTGATCCTGATGGTGACTCTGACTGAACATGGGCACCTTGTCCTGTTATGTGGCACATTCAGAGACATTAAACTGGAATTGGAAAACTCTTGAAAATTCACTTTTGTAGAAAGAATCTGTAGAAATGAACTGCATGTTATGGACAAGATCTCTACAATTTTGGATACTGTGTGTTAACACTAACACTTAACCAATAGCAAAGTGTCATATAGAAATACTCTCATACATGGCATTAATAACAGCTGAACGTTGTTGCAAGGGGGATTTTTGCATTCTGTAATTTACAGCGAGTAATCTTGCTGTTTCATGAAATGCCACAGAAGCAAGATGCTAATCTGCATATGCAGCACATGTGGTTACTCTGTTCGTGTGTGCGTGTGTGTGTGAGAGAGAGAGAGAGCGAGAGAGAGAGTGTAAGAGAAAGAAAGAGATGATGGAGGAAGTAGAGAGAGGAAGCTGGACCTTGGCTAGACTGTGGACATTTTCCTGATGATATTCCGGCTCTTTGCAGATTGAACAAATGCAGAATAAGAACAGTAATGCTGACAATGCGATGTGCTGTCAGCACAATACAAAGCGGAACTTTCGATGGTCTCTTTACAGCCTCTAGTGGCCAGAGTGGCACACTACAAGTAGTGACCACTCCTTATTCCAATCACTCTTAGATGCTGGTGTAGGGTGGCAGTGATGTGCATATTTCCCCCAATTCTAGCATATGTGAAATTAAAACCAATGCACCAGTCGGCCGATGGCGCTGTCATAGTGACATAACACAGGTAGAATTTTTATTAACATTACCATAGGCCTACAACAGGGAACACATCGGACCAAACCCCAAAAACACAGGCCTCACCACAGGTTACTGCAGGGGAATGGGGGAAGAAAATCTCCTGTTCTGCTGATTGATAGCAGTGCAGAGGCTTAGGTTTTTGTTTTGCTTAATTTGTAAATGAATGAGATTCATTATTTCTGCCGCGCCTCGCTGCTCTCTCCTCTCGAACCTCCAAGCCGCCCGGAGCCAGTGCTTTTCAGTCCGGGACTGCAAAGCTCCTGCATTCTGTGGCACTCTTCCCAATGTGGTGAGAGCCGGTCACATGTGAGGCTGTACCTTAAATGTAGCCTGTCATGTGCATTGAGAGTTGCACTGAAGCATATCCCCATATCCCTGGTAGTGGAATCAGACCTGAAGAATCTCAGAACAACCCAGTGTGGAATTATGTATTGCATCTGATAGTCTTTCCTACTGCTCAAGTCGTGGTTATTCCAACACTTCATTAGAAATTTGCTGTTTTGCTGCCTCACACACCTGCATATCTAGCACTTGTTTATGCTGTGAATAAAGGATATCCTCTGTGGAGTTGTGAAGTTGATATCCTGATGCTGTAGCTTTCATCTTACCTCCTTTGGAGAAACCCCGACAAAACATAGCACAGACTGATTTCGCAATGATTACATGTGCAGGCACCGTACAGCACAGAAGATAAAATTGTTTTATTTTCCAGTGTGCGTGTTTGAACTGTTGACAATACTGGAACAAAACCGTTCCACACACCTCAAGACCGGTTTCTCTGTTCTTTAGTATTTTACACAGAACGAAACTTGGCTACTTCCTCTAGACCTGCCTCGGCTCAGGGCACCGGGCTCCAGACTAACTTTTCCACACGAGATTGGAGAAATTCTAGCTAGTTCTAGCTTTCAGGCAACAGTGATTTAACACTACAAAAATAGCAAATGCAGCGGTGAAAACTATGAGAAGCTTAACGCTAATGAAAACATAATGAACCATGTAACGTAACGCGCGCTACATAGTTACGTGTGAAAGGGTTAAAATAAATAGCTATAGACCGCTTTATCTTTGGAACACGGTAACAGCTAAATGGATTGTTTCGCGCGTGTCATCATCAGAGTGTGCAGGCAGGAAGAGTGCAGGCAGGGAGAGACCAACTGAGCCAGTGAAGAAGAAAAAGTACTACTTTCAACCACAGTGGCTAACGCAGTGCCCATGCCGGAAATTTTAACTCGCACATTCTCAAAAAATGGTCGCATATGCGGGCATATTTGCAAGCCGCACCGGTGCGCCTAGTTGTGAAATGTAGTCGCACTGTCCCCAAAAATGGTCACAAAGTGCGACTAAATGGTCGCAGTCTGGAGCCCTTGGGCAGAACGAATATTGCGCCGGGGACCGGCCAGCATAACCTGAGCCTGGGTTAATTGGCTGCAATAGCGCCTCGGGTGCCGTGGACCAGACCAGCAGCTCAGGCAGTCGAGTGGAAATGGCCTTTTCACCGCTTTCACTCCTGACCTGCACGCCGCTCTAATAGGCTTCCCTTTAAAGACTCCTCCGAAGGCTGTCAAGGTCATCCGCCCCGCGACCTTTTCCCTTCTCTTTCTTCACCCGTGACGGTGGACGGTTTGTCTGAGCCCCGAGTTCTGAGCACGCCCGTTCAGTTGTGTCATCTCCTTTGTGTGCAGGTGGGCCTACTTCAAGCCTTTAAAAAAAGCAGTTTTTCAAACAGCTTTGGGGGAGGGTATAAATATGTTCAGAGCAAGTTAGATTTAATCATACTTAAATGATATTTTCACTGCATCCATGTGGTTGCTCTGGAGAAACAACCTACTGATAATGATGGCGTCATAATTATGAAAATGATCATATGCAGAGATTGTGAGAATGTCACGTCTGAATTTTCATTTGACACAGTGTAAGTTTTATATTTTATTGTAAAGTTAGGATTTGTCTTTAACTTAATAGTACATTTTCAAAAACCATTGAATGTACAATCACACAGCTAACTACACAAAAGCAGAATCAGAATGATCTTTGTAAATAAAGCATTCAAAAGTAAAGAATCTTCAGTCCCTATGCTAAAGGGGGTTCTTGATGTGCTTAAGTTGTTGCCTGTCTACTAAAATGCATATGTATATCGTTAATGGCTATGCGAAATCACGGTCTATGCTGTCTGGTCCTCTTTTTCTTGGTTCATTTTGATAGTTCCTGACATATTAGCAGTGCTGTATTCATGGACTTATACGTCCATAGAAATGTGTATCTATCAACATGTGGGTGATTCAGAGTCTTGTCATAGTGCCAGATGGTCCAATGGTTTGATCTACAACAAAGTTCAGTGGCTCTAAATTGTCCGTTGTGATCATTTCAAAGCTCCTCTGGAAGATGCTTTTTTTGTTCATTGCTTCACACAAGCCTGTGTTGCCAGCATCACAAGTCATTTGTTTTAGTCATGACTCATAACTACATTTTCAGTGGATGAAGATAATAGTACATCCGCTGAAAAAGAATTCCTTAGACGGCTGAGATGTGCAGCAGTCTTGTGTAGGTAAGACTTAAAAGTGTCCTTGCGTCACATATCAGTAGAAGTGTGGCAGTCGGAACAGAGGGAATAAGGTTCAGTCGTTCAATGGAGGATCTCCGATCACTTCAGTGCGGGTAGGAAGTGATGTCAGCTGACGGCCCTGGTCCTCACTGTTTGGAAAGGGCGGCGAGGTTGACACGCAGCGGGGTGATCATGCTGCTGCTGGCCCTGGAGGTGGAGACACCGGGGACCACGGAGGGCCTCGGGGAGTCGTCGCTGCCGCCGCCCCGCGGGTGGAAGAGGTCGGAGACGACCCGCAGGGTGGCCTTGCGGACGGAGCCGGACAGCAGGAAGTACATGACCGGGTCCAGGCAGCTGTTGAAGGTGGAGAGCAGCAGCACCACCTCGTTGGCCCTGTCCAGGACGTTTCTCCAGTGGCAGGACACCTCGCTGATCTGGGAGTGGATGTAGAAGCAGCGGGAGGCGTGGTAGGGCACGAAGCAGACGGTAAAGAGGAAGAGAACAAAGAAGGACTTCTTGGCCGTCCGGCTGTATTTGACGGCGTTCGGGAGGTCTGGCTTGGCCCTGGACGTCTCCAGCAGCTCCAGGGCGATCCTCCCGTACGAGACCACCAGGGCCAGGAACACCGCCCAGAAGAGGGCCACCAGGAAGCCGTTGAAGTAGGCCATCCACTCGGCCCCCTGCCTCCTCTTGTAGTGGAAGCACCTGTGGGGCTCCCCGTCGTCGTAGGAGATGGTGATCATGGGCACGGTGCCGACGATGGACGCCAGCCAGACGACGCAGCAGGCGGCGACGCTCCACCCTTGCGGTTGCAGCCAGCGGCTGCAGGCCGGCCGGCGGATCTTGACGTAGCGGTCCACGCTGATCAAGCCCAGCAGGGTGATGCTGATGTACATGTTCATGTAGAAGACGTTGCCCACCACCTTGCAGAGGGTGTGGCCCAGCGGCCAGCGGTTGCCGCCGGCGTGGTAGAGCACGCGGAACGGCAGGCAGGCCACGAGCAGCAGGTCGGCCACCGCCACGTTGATGAGGAAGACGCGCACCGAGTTCTTCTTGGCGTGGACGAACAGGAAGACCCACAGCGCAAAGAGGTTCCCGGCCAGGCCGAAGAGGAAGAAGAGGGAGTAGCAGAAGGCCAGCGGGACGCTCAGGGCGCTGTCGTCCAGCTGACACTGGCTGCCGTTCACTGTTGGGTGGGGCCTCTGCGTACCGGCCTCAGTGGTGCCAGATGTGTGAGACTCGTTGCTAAAGACTGTGCTGTAGGGACTCGTCATGATGTCTGCGGGGCTGTGATCAGGTAGATGAAGTCCTCAGTCCTTCAAAAGAGAAGACTAAAGCACTGCAGATTATATCCTATAACACAGGTGAACAACACTCTTATCCCTCACATAGGGGTATTTTAAGGACCCTGATTTTGTAGAAAGCATTTGGCTAAGTCCAGAGCCGGCCCGTGGCATAGGCGGTAAAGGCGAATTCTAGAGGCGCCATCCATCCACAGGGGCACCCCAAATGAGGGAAGAAAAAAACGTTCAAAATGTTTACTATTTTTTACTAATGCTATTTTAATACTATTATTTCAAAATATTACCAAAAAAAACCCCACAACAACAGAACTACACATATAACATAACTACATAGCCTATTCCATTAGTCTAGTTAGCCAACATTAGCCCTGCTTGTAATAGTCAATTAAAATGCCTTTCCTTATCCATCCCCAGGAATAGAGGTATGCATTGCACAAGTTAGGTTGCACGGTGAGAGGTATAAATTCAGGCCAGCACGTGGTATTGTTTACAGACACAGTGGCTGACAGGCTGGTAGTTGGAGCAGAATAAGCAAAATAAGCGAAATGAGCGACACCGAAGAAAAAGCAGTGCCCAGGACCAGCTCGAAGGACGAAGACATCCTCGACAGGAAAGGTCACTCAACTTCAGTAGTTTGGAGATATTTTGGCTATTCACAATCTGACAAAAAAACAGAGCAGTGTTTACCGCAAACTGCTGAAGACACATGCCCTAAAGACAGGTAAAACCACAAACCCGTTTCATCATTTTAAACAATGTCACCCGTTAGAACATGCAGAAAGTAAGAAATTACAGTCCCAAATGAGTGCTCTTAGTGGACCCTTGACAAGCACCAGGCCAGTGCCCAGTGTGACTACCCAGCAGCAAACGATTCTATCAGCATTTTCCAGCACCGTGCCTTACGACAAAAAAAAAAAAAAACGAAAAGACACAAAGACATCACAAATGCAATTGCATATTGCATTGCAAAAGACATGCTTCCCATTAGCACTGTCAATAATGAGGGATTCAAGAAGCTTGTCAGCTGTCTCAGGGCAGCTTTAAAACCTGACAGATTTGTGACACGTGTTTGTCATGTTCTGACCATAAAGAATAGTTTAAAACCACAGTTAACCGTGGTGGTGGAATTGGCTGTGATGCAAGGGGCACCAGCTAAAATCTTGCCCAGGGCACCAAAATGGTCAGGGCCAGTTATTTAGTTCTGGATCTAGGGGAATCCAGGCATCTCTGTGAAATATCTTCACAAACTGGAAACTGGTAGAATACAAATAATCAGTGAGTCAGTATGTAAAATTTTAAACTCTTTCATTTCTTTTGGTTATTTTTTTCAGATTAGTTCCAATGTTAGCTTTTCCCACTCCTTTTCATTTACACATTTGAAAGCATATTTCTCTGGTATAAAATGAAATACTGCTTGTTCACCAAAGTGCACCATTTTCACCAGTAACCTTCCAGTTGTTTATAATGCAATATTACTCACCCTTTGAGTGATTTCCATAGAGAGCTGCTTCCCTCTGTGTGCACCACCAATTCAGCATTTACATAAAGATCTGTTAGCCTTCTGTGTGTGAAAAGAATCACCCTAGTTCAGCGATAGGCCTTTTCTTCCCTCTGTGGTCCAGTCATGGGCTTTGCTCCAGATTTGCACCTCTCCTTGTGAATGAAGACTCTGGAGTTTGGTAGGAGCACTCCCCTGGCACCATGCACAGCTGCCCGCAGCCCCCACAAGCACTGCGAACACAAGTGTTTTGAAAAAGAGGAAGGAAGGCAAACGCGTCTAACCCGCAGCCTACTTACTCAGCCAAGCGACGCGCTAATCAGTTCATCATTTTCTCTTCAGTGTCTTAGGGCGGAGCATCCAGCAGTTGGTACTCACTGCGTCAGGCTGCAATGAGATCGTTGCCTAGTGTTCTTGCTCATGAGCTGTGTAGGACAGTATTCCGAAATGCGGAATAAGACTAGCACTGCGTACGCAGTGTACTGTATTCCTATGAAAATTCATCAGTGTGAGGGTTCGAATATGGACTCCTTTGTCTTATCTACGCTTGAAAGAAGAACTTTTACATCTAAATACAGAATGTTTCCTCATGTTGCTGAGAAAAAAAAAGTGTGGCGGCAGTGTAGCATAGTGGTTAAGGAGCAGGGCTCGTAACCGAAAGGTTGGCGGTTCGATCCCCGCTGGGACACTGCTGCTGTACCCTTGGGCAAGGTACTTAACCCACAATTGCCTCAGTAAATATCCAGCTGTATAAATGGATAACATTGTAAAGAACTGTAACCTATGTAAGTCGCTTTGGATAAAAGCGTCTGCTAAATGAATAAATGTAAATGTAAAAAGTGCCACACATCATATACATTTGCTGATACTGCACTGTTACACACTTTATGCTCATATGATGCAACATTTATCGTTAATTATGAGTTTATTTAGTGTGTCCATCATGATGTGAGCTACGTGAGCATTAAGTAATGTAAAGGTCTGGGCACTAAACTATGCTCTTGCTTTCTCTCTCTCTCTCTCTCTCCCTCCCTCTCTGTCCCCCTCCCACAGCCTCACTGTGTGCTGCTAGCATCGAAGGAGAACTCTGCCCCTGTGAAGCTGGGGGGGTTTGGGGTGGCCATTCAGCTGGGGGAGTCGGGACTGGTGGCAGGAGGTACGCACAGCCCTCTGGGAAGATCTGCACACACTTTACAAATCTCCTCTCCTCTGAAAGATTAATTAAAGATTGAATTAAGAGCCAATTAACCAGCAGTCCAAATGATAAGAAATTGGTTTGTAGCATCCCTTTAATTGATGATGATGTTGATAGGTTCTAGTTTGTTTAGATATACCTTTGGTAGTGTAATAAACCTCTACAGGTTAATGTATTGGATTTCATGTGACTTCCTGCTGTTTAGGATGTTGGAATTCCACAGGTTCTTCAGTGTGTTGAGGACATGTTAGTGAGTTGACCTGTGTCACAAGCTCATTTTTATACACTGGCCAAAACACCTGTTGCATGTCCATTAGAAACCCGGTTTCCTGTCCTCTGGGAATGGCCTGATGCACTTTTCTTGAAGTTTCCCATGACTCCTTAGACCTACTGCACGGGCCCACCTCTGTTGTGGTGCAGTGGGTGTCTTGTAATGTGAAAAACAGCCACAGTTAGCTTGTGGATGTATTAGAGGAATGCATTTGTCATGCCCCAGTACTCCTGTGTAAGCACGGTGGTTGTTGCAGTGACATGAGCCTAATATGTCCAGTTGATGATTCCAAAAGAGGGATACATAAGAAAGGAAATTAAGAAAGAATTAAAGTATTTAGAAATACTTAAAATGCTTAAAATATAAGTGAAATGTGTTCTGTCATGCATGATATTACATTACATTATTGTCATTTAGCAGATGCTCTTGTCCAGAGTGACTTACATAGGTTACAATTTTTACATTTTATCCATTCATGCAACTGTATATTTGCTGAGGCAGTTGTGGGTTAGGCACCTTGCCCAATGGTGTAACAGCAGTGCCCCAGCAGGGAATCCAATCAGCAACCTTTCGGCCTGCTCCCATGCAGTGTCCCCTACTTTATTTCTGTCGAAAGGATGCCGTTCGGGTGTCATGTCCCCTCAGAGTGTATAGGCAAAGTGAGAGAAAGACATATTGAATGGATATCCGTGTGCATTACTCTGAGGGTTTTTGGGGGTAGACCATGTACAAGGTTCTGAGGCCGTCTTCCACCCCGCCCCCCCCGCAGGGCGAGTGGGGACCCCCCACTTCATGGCTCCGGAGGTGGTGAAGAGGGAGCCCTACGGGAAGCCGGTGGACGTGTGGGGCTGCGGGGTCATCCTCTTCATCCTGCTCAGCGGCTGCCTGCCCTTCTACGGCACCAAGGAGCGGCTCTTCGAGGCCATCATCAAGGGGAGATACAAGGTGGGGGGGTTTATTTGCATAACCCCGCCCCCTTCCTTACTCCTGTCCAATCCTGCTGCCTTAGAGCTGCTGCCGTGCTTGCATGGGACATTATTTCCTTTTCAGGTGTTGCTGGCATTGCAGCACATTTTCTGCAGTACAGAAAGGCATCACCTTTTTTCTTTTTGAGGTTCTGCTGTGTAAACCACTATCTGACATTATGAGCTAGATTGCTTTTTTTTCACTGTTAAACGTGTAAAAGCCACAAAGTGCGTTCAGCCCTACAGTGACTAATTGACAGTAACAGTGTCACGGCCCTTAAACAGCACTCGCTCTGGTTTCCTTTAGCAAACTCAGTTGTGGCTAGCTCTGCAGCCACGTGTTTCGGTGGCCCTGCATCCCTCTCATAGCCCCCCCCCCCCGTGCGTTTCCTCAGATGAACCCCCGGCAGTGGAGCCACATCTCGGAGAGCGCCAAAGACCTGGTGCGCCGCATGCTGATGCTGGACCCCGCCGAGAGGATCACCGTGTACGAGGCCCTCAACCACCCCTGGCTCAAGGTACGAGGGGGGCCCGGGGGGCTGACAGGGGGTGACCTGAGGGGGTCACCAGGGTAGGGGGACAGGGGCCAGTCTCGAGTTTCGCAGATTCCTGGCAGTGTGTGTAGATTCAAGTCGTCACAGCTCAGAAGAAGACTGGACACCTCCACAGTGAGTTACGCTGATAATTGGGGCTCAGGAAAATGCATCTGTTCTTCATTTCGCTGTCAGTTCCTCTTTATCACATGAGACAAGATGTTTGAATTAACTCAGTGTTTGGTAAGGACAGAAAACAGAAGCATCCCTCTCTTATCATGCGTAGTAACTCATCTGCTTGCATTAGCTGCTTCTGGTGTGTATTTTCCACCTCAGGAGAGAGACCGCTACTCATACAAGATCCACCTACCAGAGACAGTGGAGCAGCTGCGGAAGTTCAATGCCAGGAGGAAGCTGAAGGTGAGGAGGGCTAAGCACATCCACTGTATTCCTACACCAACTTCATATAATCACACCAATTGTACCACCACCACCAGCCAATCACACCTACTGTATCCCTCCACCATCATCGTCCTACCACACACACTGTATCCCTACACCACCATCAGCCAATCACCACTGTGTCCCTTCACCACCTTCAGCCAATCACGTGCACTCCCTTAGCCTCCCTCAGCCCACAACATATAAATGTCAGTGTCTGAGGGCACAGATAACCCAAACACTCCTGTGGAAAAAGTAGAATATTCAACGTAACCCAGAGGAGCCAGCCAGTGAGTCAGTTCTTGGATTCAGGTCTTGTTGAGAGTTAAACATGGGCTGCATATTATATCAAATTCAAAGTTTTTTCCAGTCCATTGTTCATTAGAATCAAGTTATTCATAAACATATCTATTACCACCAGTTATCTAAGTATTGTAATATATATCTAAAAACTGTATCTTTTCCCTTACACTTCAGTAAAATTGTTAATTAGTTGAAGTCCCTTATTGCATTTTTTCCTGAATTGTTACCAGATTGCGCATCACTTTGTTGAGTTCTCATGGACATAACATCCTGCATTCACACTCCTTTTATAAAGCTGTGATTTCATACAGGTGTGATTCATTACATTGTTTGATGCTGAGAACACTCTTGTTGTCATAACACTTAATCTGCTGTATCGTTCTGTCACTGGCTGAGTTTCACAGAGTTTATGGTCATGAGGATCAGACATGGAGTGCCTGGCCGGGGTGGGTGTGGATGGAGGGGTTAACGTGTCACTGGGCTGTTTTCAGGGGGCGGTGCTAGCCGCTGTGTCCAGCCACAAGTTCAACTCCTTTTACGGAGACCCCCCAGAGGAGCTCCCTGACTTTTCAGAAGACCCCACCTCCTCAGGTACAGTAGCCCCTCGCTGTGCTCCGCTCCACCCACTCCCAACTGCAGCTCTGCCCTTACCACAGTGAGGCCACACTAGAGCCCTGACATATCACCCGTATAGTCAGACCAATTAGAAAGCGCGCATCCTCTCGGATTGAAAAACCCAGCGTTTTCAATTAATGTTATTTGTACATTGACTGTTTGGTTAGAGGAGCTGCTGTGAGATTCCCCACAGTCCTCTATACCACTGATTCTCAATCCTGGTCCTGGACCCCCCCTGCTCTGCACGTTTTCCATCTTTCCGTGCTCTGCTGGGAACTCATCAGTGGCACTTTTGATTAGCTGAGCACACCTGATTTAATCAAGAGCATGTTAGTCATTTCAATCAGGTGTGTTTGGAGCAAAGATAGATAGAAGATATGCAGGACAGGGGGGCTCCAGGAGTAGGATTGAGAAACGCTGCTCTATATTATTAAGACAAGTGCTTACCGGTGTGCTTCCCTGTTACATCAGATTTATTATTGAAAATCTATTGGACCTCTGCTATTTAAGTGGGGGGTTTTGTTCATGCTGCTTTTAACTTCTGCTTTCTCTGAAGAGAACTGAAAACCAGTGCTCAGTAAATAGCCATTGTTTTTTTTTCCTCTGCCGTGTTCATGGACTCCCAAAATCCGACCGGATTGCTGTTAGTGAGGGTTAAGAGATTTCCATGGATGTCTGCTGCCTGTCTCTGTGTGAGAGCGGGTTGCCCCGGTACTGCCTCGGGGCTCCTCTCCGCATAGGTTCGGGGATCACAGCCTTTTATCTTTATACAGATTTGCCTCGCTTATTGAGCAAGATTCCCTTCCTGTATTGGGCACAAACTCCAACTTCCCCTTTTGCATCTGGGTGTCAGTCTTGTACCTCGACATACCATCGAAACAAGTGACACCGGATTCCGCTTCCCCATTGGTCAGACTCAGTGAACATCATGCACCCCTGTTGCTAAACTGTCTGGCCCCTCACACACAAAGCTGTTGTCAGATATTATAAAGGACTTTTTCCTGTTTATACACTATTGGAGCTAAAGCTGTTGAATCAAGGCTATTATTCTCAGCTGCATCAAGGCTAGGTATGAGCGCACGCTGGAAGAACTGATAACGCATCAGAATGTTCTCATATCCTGCTTGTACTTCCTGTGCGAAAAAAGTACTGTGGAACTAATGTGTGTTGCTGCTGACTTTGTTGACTCTGTTTTTAGTGTTTTTGATTCACAGTCTTTTGTGGTGTGAACACGCACACTTTGTCGTTGCTCTCTTTTAATTACGTGACCATGTTTGATGTAATTCATGCAAATGGAATGATATAGCTGAGGTTTAGCTGTATTGTGAATGTTACTGCAGACATAGCAAGCGCTTCCATGTTTTATTCTGTCGTGCTGCAATTGTATAAAGCTTTCTCATTTGCGAGAGCCAAATATGTCAAGGAGATGTGACAAATTTCGCTGTAATATACCTAATCTCTCTAGCAAGCAGTATCTGAAGATCCTCCTGCACTTCTACAGATCAAACTTTCTCTGATACGGTGTATGTTCAGTGTAACGAGTAGAATTTCGCCTCCGCGTGTTTCTCTCGATGGATGGACTGTATCTGTAGCCTGCTAACTCTCCATTTTCAAAACTTAATGTCTGTCGTTTGTCCTAATGCTGCCCTCCTCCTAGGACTCCTAGCTGCAGAAAGTAGGTATTCCCTTGCCGCTTCTGGGTTTGAAACTGACTGTGTGGATAATCACCTCTCATCATCACACGCCTCCTCCCTGGTTTCATCTCCGTCAGATCTTTAATGCTGCCTTCACCCGCCCTGTGAATTCACTCTCTGACGGAGCGCATGACCACAGCCCCAGTTACGGCTGCCGTTCCCTTCAGAGGAGATGTGCTTATATACAGTCCATAGAGAGTGTTTGTGTTACCGTGGATTGCTGGAGCTATTTCACATGGAGTTAGTTTTTCAAAAATTGTTGATTGATGCCTGGATTTACGATTTTAGCCGAGGGTATTTAGTACATGTCAGAGACAGGGGTGAGCAACAAAAACGACCACAACAACGAAACGGCTAAAAAAATAGGGGGGGGGGGGGTGCCAATAAACAGCTCAGACCCATCTCAGCCAGATGCTACAGGAATAATTGTATGCATAAAATCAAAGGTGTTTTTTAGACAAAGTTGGCAGAATGATTGGCGTTGCCAGGATCACATGCATACTTGGGGGGGGGGGGGGGGGGATGATCAAACAGAAACAGGACACAGCCGTTCAGGTTTCGACCGCACCACCGCTTTCAGGATGGGCCTTCCTGGCAAATGAGGAGGATTCTCCTTCCCCCCCTTTCAGCACTCTCTGCATGACTGTTGCATCCCACCGTCTGCATGGAATCTGCAGGGACGTTACTCGATGTGTGAGAGAAGCAGTCTGCCGCTGTCATGAGATGTTATCTCTGTGTATTCAGCTGGAACTCCTGTTCCTGCGGCATTTGCATCTGCGTCTGGCACCTGCAGTGTTTTTCAGCACCGACGCTTCCAAATATTTGAAAATGTTGAAGACCTATAAATAACGATGTATTGCTATAAGTTAATGAAGTAAAACGTGTTTTTTAAAAATGGTCAGCAAGCAGGTAGTAAGCGGGTACTGTATGCACCCAGTTTTTTTCTTTTTTTTTTATTAAAGTCAGGTACTAATGTTTCATTGATAATTACTCTTAAATACAAAGTAGTCACTTGGCAAGAGTGGTATGCCAACAACCAGCATGGAAGTCTTGTTGCAGATACTCATAATTGGCATGGCAATTAAATCCCCGATTTCCATTTGACCTTTAGCTTGCTCATATCATGCTCATATATAGAATATATATTCTGGGAGTTTTCTCCGATTTTCCTGATGATATCTTGTATTTCTATTGTATTGGGAAATTGCAAAATTTTACTGTCATCTCTTCTGTTCCCAGCAGCCGTGACCACAGTGACAACATCATAGGCGTAGTTACTGTATCAAAAACTTACATCAACGCGTGGGCGAACATGGCCATACAGAACACAGAGAGATTTGATGGGCCCATTGTCTGCACTGGGGCGGGCTTCGAGCTTCACCAGACAGACAAACTCCAACACCCAGCGAACGCTTAGGACACATTTCCTCTGTGGGTTTCCATACCCACAATCCTTTATAACCACTTTCAGTAGGGCTGTGTGTTATGGTCAGCCCTTGGCTTATTTGACACTTGTGACACGCAAAATGCACACGAGAATCATATCGCCAGGCTGAAACAGCATCGCACTGCAACACAAACACTGACAGGAAAGCACATCGCCTTTAATGCTGTAAGTTCTCATGAGTGAATTCATGTCATTACTTAACATTTTTCTCTTCTTATCAAAGACTGGCTACATTGGCAGATGTACTTAAGCAACGTGTTGTAATCCTGTTGCAGTTAGTTGTTAGGTACCGGGAAGGCAGTATTAAAATGTTACTCCCCTTATCTGTAACGCATTTCCCACCCCTCCCACTACTACCTGCTGGCACCATTAATGCATGTTTTTAACATCTACATTTAATGAACCTGTATGTCTAAGTTTTGTCAGAGAGGCCTAACAGTTTGCTCTTTGATGCACTCAGGCATTCTGTGTCCTTCTCTGTCAAAACTGTACATGTTCCATCCTTCTGTGGTGTCTCAAAAGTCTGCTAACTAACCAAAAAACTTTGGTTCCATTCCTTCAAATGTCAGTGAGTGTTCAGTCCCTTTGTCCAAACCTGTGATTAAATTGTGGTATTGCCACTAGATTGAGTCTCACACAAGTTCATTCTACATGAATAGCACCCATGTTTTCCCCCCACTGGCAAGTCCAGTGAAGACCCCACCTCACTAAAGTCCAGTATATCTGAGTAGCTTCCCATAATTCCCCCAATGGTGTGAGGAGGAGCTGTGGCCTGATTGGGGCCAGAGAGGCACGGTATGGCGAACAGCTGTGGCTGGTGGTCTGATTGACCGTATTTGTGTGTGTGTGTGTGTGTGTGTGTGTGTGTGTGTGTGTGTGTGTGTGTGTGTGTGTGTGTGTGTGTGTTCTTGGGCACAGGGGCAGTGTCGCAGGTGCTGGACAGCCTGGAGGAGATCCACGCGCTGACTGACTGCAGCGAGAAGGACCTGGACTTCCTGCACAGCGTCTTCCAGGACCAGCACCTCCACACCCTGCTGGACGTGAGTGAACACGCCGAGCATACAGGCATCACTCACAGGCTGTAAAAGAGGTCTGAGTCCAGTTTTTGGGCACGCTTAGCAATCAGCATAAGACGGTGATGGAATAGCATTTTAATCGAAATCTGTCTCAGAGAGAGGAGAGCAGCTTTATAGAACCTAGTTGCAGACAAACATGGACCCACATAACCCAGGTGAAGGTTTGTGCGCAGTGCTTTGAAGGTTTGCCTTGGTTCACACATGGCCAGTGGTGCGTCTGAGCTCACAGGGAGCAGAAGCGGGCGCATGAATGCTCTTCCTGCAGCTCTGACTAACACCTCCGATGACTCAGTGCATATGGTGCAGTTGCAAGTTCACAGGAAGGTCAAACTTTCGTTCCATCCAGATCTCAATCTCCACAATCTGTAAGTGTCGCCCAGATCTACTATATGTAAAGTGTTATTGAAACCTTTTTCTTATGCTGAACGTATTTGGGTTCCGTTTTCTCATAGTAGTTGACATTGAAATGTTGTGCGGCCAAGGAAGAGTTTGAACCAACCATGTGGTCTGACCCTGGTAGATACTGATACTGTGGTCAAAGGCTGTATGTGGCACCGTCTGCAGTAACCACAGGAGTCTGTGGCTTACTGTGCTGCAGTACCCAGTAAGGCACCTGTATGGGCTTTGGTAGGAGCTTCTGGTTTATGCCAGGGAGGAAAAGGTTGGTCTATTCTGTGTAGTCTTTATGCCTGTGCGCGCGCGGGTGTGTGCGTGCGTGCGTGCGTGTGTGCGTGTGTGTGTGAGAACTCAGAGCTGCAGCTGTGGCCTTGTATGCCTGGCTATAGTCTCGGTGGGAGCCATTAGCAGGGAGATGAAGGGTGGGAGAGGGGAAAGAGAGGGAGGCAGGGCGAGAGGAGGGAGAGGAAGACAGGGAGAGAGGAGGGAGAGGGAAGCGGGGAGAGAGGGGGAGATGGAGGCAGGGAGAGGGGAGAGAGGAGGGAGATGGAGGCAGGGAGAGAGGAGGGAGATGGAGTTGGGGTCAGGGAGAGAGGAGGGAAATGGAGTTGGGGTCAGGGAGAGAGGAGGGAGATGGGGTCGGGGAGAGAGGCAGGGAGAGGGAAACGGGGAGAGAGGAGGGAGATGGAGGCAGGGCAAGAGGAAACAGAGGGAGGCAGGGAGAGAGGAGGGAGAGGCAGGCAAGGGAGGCTGCAGCACACTCTCTCAGCTGCCGAACGGGGCCCGTCTCCTGCCAGCACTTTTGTGCAGGGTTATCAGTAGGAGACTGTGAATGCAGATGTCTCCTCATTCACACTCGTACTTCTGCACAGACAAGGGAGAACAATGTCAGCTTTTGTCTGGCCTGAGTCCTTTCACGGCGCCGGCCCCTCCAGGATAGGCCTATCTGCAGAGCCGTGCTCGGCATTAAGACATCACTGAGCTCTCCCTCACAGCACAGCCTGTCGCTGCAGAGTCTGCAGAGACTCTCCCGCGGACCGAACCCGGCACTCCGCCTAGCTTTACTTTGTTTGGCCTGCGTCCACAACCCTGGGATTGAGCTGGTGAGTCAATCTGCAGTTCAGTACCTCTGTGACATTTGTGTGAGCTTAGCATCGGCTATTGCGAGCCACTACTGTAACGCGTTTTAGTGTGTTGATTGATGTCGTAAGGAAAACTCCAGAGTGTGTGAATGGGAGTTTGCGTGCTACATGTGTGCATGTTCGACGAATTTCAGGTGTCCTCTCGCTTTGGCTGCACAGGTTACGCTGGTTTTTCTAGTTTGATTTGTTTTCTCTCTCTTCTCTCTGTTACGTGGCCAGTGGGTACACATGCCCAGCTCAACTTCCCTTTTTCAAGAGGAATTGGCGTTAAAGTTGTTGTTGCATCTTGTCACTGAGACCCAGTCATAATAACAGGAAGAGCTGGTCATTGAGAATGGCTGAGGACACGCTTCCTCACCCAAACTAACTGATTAAAAAGGCCTCTCATCATCTCACAACTGCGTACGTAAGGGTTCTGGAAAGGGAGAGTCAGTCATTCACCCGGTACCTATATCCCACACTGTGGAAGTGGGGCTGGTGGGCTCGCTGTGTGGGGTAAAAACACCAGTGGGTCAGAGTGAACTTTTCTCACAGACTGCACCAGCGGCGGGGTGAACTGTGGTGCGTTCCCAGGCTTCGGCAGGTGCCTCCTTTGTTCAGCTAAGTGCACCAAACGCCGCTGACTTGTGACGCCGCTGCCGGCTAAGAGACCGCAGAATGGCTCTGTTCATAGGGACCTCTGCTCCCCACCCTTCCCCCACAAGCAAATCTGAAAATGAAGTGGTGTTATGAAAAAGCTGGCTCTCTGTTCTTGCAAAGGCATGATTTAAAATACAGTACAAAAACAGTATTGGGAATTAAACTAGTATTTAAATATAACTAATTAATGTTCATTAATCTAGGCTCCTGAGGACTTTTTTGACACGGTGTAGTCCTCTGCCATATAAGGACTGCATAACTGAATAGAAAATTTAACTATTAGTTATAAGTTCCTTGTTTGGTTGAATTTGGTGTGAGTTTGGTGACAAATTAGCACCAACAGACCGGAGCCGGGGATGTGAGCTATGTTTTTGTAGCTCTGGTGCAAGAGATTGGCCTGGCCTGACCTGCTGACAGAACTGATCGTCCAGGAGATAAAGGCACAGTTGCACAGCTAGTTGTGACACGTGCATTTTGGTGAAATTTGTCTTCACACAGCTGTTTTGAAGCATAGGTCACTCTTGTTTTCTCAGTGTGACTTCAGTGTAAACTCTTTTGTGCAAGCCTCCTTCCTGTCTGACGATGCAGAACTGGTGGAGGGTATCGCATGGCAGGGGGGGGGGGGGGAATTCGTTAGATTGACAGGGTTCATCACCAGCAGCAGCACTGCTGGGTACCGGGTCCCTCCTGTGGTGGGGGGTTTGAAACACAAACTCTGCTGTAAAAAAACAAAAAAAAAAATGGGTTAAGGAGATGTTTGTGGTTGGACAGCAGTGTGTAAGATCCCTGAGACTGTAAACAAAAGGTTACAGGTTTGAGCATGGCGTGAGACATTATAGGCTTGTTATATGTCATATGTGAACTTTGGAAATCCATTTGGGCGCAGGCCTCTGCCTAAACATAAGCAGTCTAGAGTCAGGTGTCTAGTGTATGGCCTTCAGAGGATGGAACTCATCAGATTTACAGTACCAGTCAAACGTTTGGACACACCTACTCATAGAAGGGTTTTTCTATTTTACATGTTTTAGAATAATAGTAAAGACATCACAACTATGAAATAACACAAATGGAATTATGCAGTGACCAAAAAACAAATGTCTTTGTGTTAAACAAATCAAAACTATCTTATACTTTAGAATCTTTAAGGTAGCCAAAAAATATTTTTTTTTGAAAGAAGTGCATAAATAGAAAGCAACTTAACTATTTATATTTGTCTAAGAAGCAAATTTCAAGCATTTAACTGTAAGTTTTCAGATAAAATGTCTTTGAATGCATGATTCCCATTATCTTAATCAGGTGTGTCCACACCTTTGACTGGTACTGTATTTCACTGGATTGCACCCACCACAGACAATGGGTCCTGCCCTCCAGAGCATCCAACTGTCGGCCCTCTGCCTCACTATCAGCTGGTCAGCTCCCTACATGCCCCAGCACTACACTAGGTTTCCTATGTAACAGCTACTGTTAGGTCACAATTATTTGCTTAGTGGATGCTCTGATCCATTTAGCATAGCATGCAGCACAGACCAAACATTCGTCTGGCATGCAGGCGCTCGTCCGTTGGAGGTGCTGTTGCATCAGTTAAATAACGGGCCTTCGTGTCCTCTCTCGTGCCACAGCTGTACGACAAGATCAACACCAAGTCCTCCCCGCAGATCAGGAACCCTCCGAGCGACGCCGTCCAAAGAGCCAAAGAGGTGAGCGCCCCGCCCCTCGCAGTATACCCCCCCTGCGAGGCCCCCCTCCCTGACGGGGCTCTGTATGCACGCTGCCACACAGTTCCACACAGGCGCTGGCTCCCCTGACTCAGACGCAACACGCTTACTTCTCTCTCGGTGAGAGCGCATGGCAGATTCCAGAATCCCTCATTTTTCGGATTCCAGAGTCCCGGTTTCCAAAATCCCTCATTTCGGATGCTCATCAAAGACCTCTGGGAACCATTGTACGCTATTCTGTGTGCTATTTTCAAGATTCCAAACATTACATGTTTTCCAATATGCAAAAGTATATTTTCATTATGAATGTGTGTGTCTCACTGCAGCCTAGGCATAGTGTGTCCCACTCCTTTCCGTTAGTTTGTTTCCAGGTATTTTTTACCTTGTTTATCTCAGGTATTTTATGGTTTTAGCAGATTTTTTTGTTTCAAATCTGAAGCCAGTTTCTATTTAAAGCAATTTTTATAGCAAAGCTATGTAACAAAATTAGTTTTGTCAGACGTTCTCCTCACTCAGGAAAATCCATTTACATTCATTCTAGAGCCAGCAACACCATTTTATGTTTGTTAATTGGATTTTTCCATGCCAACAATACTGATGAGTTTCTGCAGCATCTCTGAGATGAAGCGTTACTTGGGTTTGAATAGCGCAGGAACCAGATGTGTTCCTATTCAAATCATTAGGTTCAATGTTTACATGAGGTCAGGGTCCTGGGAACTGTGTGGCTAGCAGTGTGATCCTTCAGACGAGAGAAAGGACACCTATTATCACCTTTTCCTTGCAGAGAATTAATAACAGTTTTCTTCAGCCAATGTACACAACAGCTTTGGTAATTAAATTGGCTGTGTTCTCTTACACCCCGATGCGTAAATTGATGAAAACATTCTCAGTGATTTAATTAAAAACACAAAGGATGCGATGTGACGTGGAAAAGGTTTAAAAGGTGTTTTCCTTTCCCTCTTCCTTCTGTTCTGTTTGCGTGGTACATGTTATTTCCCATGTCACCTTAGCGGCTGTGTTGATCATGCACCGATCGTGTTCAGTGGGTTAACCCTAGCATGCGGCTTTCTCTCTCTGTCCTGAAGCCAGATTCGTTTCTGCACAACAATGCAACCAGCAGCCCTGGCAGGTGATCTGTCATTTCCCACATTCCCGTTCCCACTTTGAAATTACAGTAACACAGGAATCTCGCATGGAGGAATACAGTTCTTGCAATGGGGTAACGTTCAGCTGACCAGCATTCACCGCAGTCTGCGCATGAGGGTTCAGGGCCTTCCTGTTTGAGAACTCGGTGTGAAAAGCAAGACGCTTTTCCTTTGGTTTTAAGTGAATCAGATTTTTTTTTATTCATTTGTCTAGAAGGTTAGTCAATTTCAGGTGGTTTTGAAATTTTCAAGTTACTGAAAAATATTAAGGTATAAGATTCCAAAGGTGTTTTAGTCTTTCAACATGACTTGATATAAGAATGGAGGCATAGTGTTTGCATCAGTGTTAGCCTACTCTGCAGACATGAGTTGAGCTGTTATGGGTAAGGTGTCTTAGCTAGTTTATGACGTTAGTGTCGGCTTTGAGCTCTTGTGAAATTCAGTTTTGTAGTTTGTCAGTTCGATTGTCTGTGAAGTAAGCTGTGTGAAACATTTTACAGCCTACATTTTCCACTTAAGTGAATTTATCCTCCCGCTTTCAAGAAGCTGTTTAGATCCATTCACCCACTGTCAGTATATTAGCCTATATGAATTTGACATATGGAATTTTTACTGCATTGCTGATTTTTTCATATTAACTTGCATCAATCAGTGAATGAGTAAATTCCACAGAATGGCACAGGGTGGTAAATGTTGTTAATACACTGATGTTTTCTCATGTAACAACTTCATAGTTTGTGAACCCCTGCTGCATATTTAAAATATGTAGCATTAGAGACCCCTAACAGGATCTTTTAAATGTCCAGTTGGATTTTGAAATGAAGTCTGTTGTGGGAGTATGTGCTTAATGAATGGAGAGAGAGGCAAGGAAAATGGCAGCACAATGTGAGGATGTGTGGCTTCTGAAGAACAGTTTCCTGTCAGAAACAACTGTCTGTAAAGATCTTACTGACAAACATGAAGAGATACGATACTGACACACCTGCTTCTGTATTGTCAGTTCAGCCCACTTCATGCCCCTCAGATCCTTAAAAACTCAAATTTGGTGAATGTCATTTCAAAGCGATATGAAATAAAATATAATATGAATATAGAAAAGAAAATACGTAATATCTATTAGAATTTTCCATTTTCCGTTAATCTAGTTGCGTCAGGAGCAGCTTGAAGAGCAGGGAAATGGACCGAGTGAACAGAGGCCGTTGTATGAAATGTTGTGTGGGAGACGTCTTTACAGTAGTAGTCTTTGTAGTATTTCCCTCCTCTCCACCTAATATCTTATCCTGTGTCGTCCTTACTGCTGCTACTAACCAGCAAAACTAACAGACCCCTCTAACACTTTTCTACCTAACACACAGACACACACTGCTCAGTCTAAACACAAAATATTCTCTGCAAGATATAAATGTTCTAGCTCAAAACACCACACATAAACCCAGTCAAGACACAAACTCATTCATTATACAGTACACACAGTAGCACATACACGTACACACAAAAGGTCATACACACACACACAAGGTCATACATACACACACACACAGACACACACACACACCTCTCCAGACACTTGGTCAGCTCACCTGACTAACAGTGTCCCCTTGTCCCCTGCGTCATTCAGCCATTCAGGGTCAGTGTCACTTAGGGTTCTGGGGGGGTCACACACTCAGGGACCAACAGAACTGGACTACAGGGTCAACCCATTTGAAATCCCGTCCCTAACAGGGGGGTCCATGGCAGCACTCGATAGAAAGGTACAAATGGCTGTGACATTGGGGCCACCACACATTGTGGGATGTGGAAGCGCCTGCACTACATGGCCTCATACACAAGGGGGCGCTCCTCGCTCCCGTGTGAATCCCTACAGTCAGGGCAGAGCCTGTCGGCTACAGGCTGACCTGGAAACTCCTATTCCTGCCTTTTGTCAGTCCTTCATCCAGTGGAGTACCTTTACATCGGCATTGCATATCATCTTTCTCCATGACATTGAAAGCAGTGAAGTTCCATTTCATTAAAGAGCCTTTCCTGTAGTTGTGTACTGCCCCACTCATGATCACTGCATTGAGCTACATCCAAACGACCACGACACATCGTGGCAAAACCCGGCCATTCCTGCTGGTATTCATGGAGTAATTTCTTGGAATAATTTCCTTTCCTTTTCTTCACTTCACTGATAATCATTAGCAGTACTGAAATGCTTTAAAGTAAATCCTGTCCGAGTTAAAAGTTTTCAAAATGCCCTGGGCCAATGGGAGGTAGGCGGGGCTGAGACTAACCAATCACTCTTCACTGATCCCCCTTGATTGACTGACGCTGGGAGAGGTGGTGGAAGCCTCACCTCTGGGGAGGTGTGGCCATTTGAGAATGACTCTGTAAACCCTCTTGTAGAGACTCTAGAGTACACTGTGTAACTCTCCTGTGTGTCTTCTTGTACAAAGAATTCCGCCGAAGAAGAAGAAAGCGCGGCTTTGAAACATCTGGAATATGTAAGCCGAAGACGTTTTCCAAAACTTTTAACTTGTGAATGTCTCTCTCTCTTTTAAAGCATTTTGGTATTGTGACGGGGGTCAAAGAAGACTAGCTATCACCAGCTTTTCTGTCACTGTGTATTTCATAATCATGTCATATCTGCTGCCCTGTTGTGGTGTGGAGCTACGCTGTTTTTAACGCTAACAAAACGCTGCCTCAGCGAACCAATGACGGGAAGCTCATGACAGGTGCCCAGACTGATGTGTGATAAGTGCTGAAAGTGGAGGCAAGCTTCAGCTCACTGACGCTACCAGTAAGCGGTGTCACGTCTGCGGCGCTGTGCCAAACGCCACCTGCTTCCTGATGTGTGTGCTGATTTGTTGATGAAGGAGAGGAGGAATTGAAGTGCGGTAGTGGGTGGGGGTGGGGGGTTTGAAGGGTCGTTCGGCGGCACTGTGCTGCGTGTTAAGCGCGTGACAGCAGCAGTTGCTAAGGGTCGCCTGGGAGCGTTGGGGGGGGGGGGGGCGGGTGACAGGGGCCTGACCTCTCTCCCTGTACGCAGGTGCTGGAAGAGATTTCCTGCTACCCAGAGAACCCCGACGCCAAGGAGCTGAGGCGGATCCTCACACAACCTCATTTCATGGTGAGTGAAAGGGCCCGGGTTTCCAGCAGTGTTTTAGTATTCTGAGCGGTGGGTAGTGGGGCCGGGTAGAAGTGTTTGTGTGAAAAGACCTGTCTCCCAGTATTGGTAGTGGAATTGGGTGGAGGTCCCTGTGGAGAGACCTGTCTCTCAGTATTGGTAGTGGAGCTGGGTGTAAGTGTGTGTGGAGAGACCTGTCACTCAGATGAATTAGATTGATTTTCTTCATTCTTCTCCATCTGGCTGGGACTCGGGGCAGTAATCTGACAGCATTACTGCACCCATTTGCAGGTGGGTCTCCTGCTCTAATAGATGGTATAGATGTGCAAAAGAGGAGAAACAGAAATAAATGAATACCCGGAAACAGGGTTTCCTTTTTTGTTCGTGGCGGTGGACTCTGAAGAAAATCAGACCTTTGTACAGTACACAATTTTCCTCAGTGGAAAAAAAGGAAAATACTTTCCATTAAAGTCTCAGTACCCTGTTCAGCCTGTGGCTGCCTTTTTCAAATTCATCACCAAAGTTCTGCCTCCAAAGTTACTGTCACTGTGGGGTTAGATAGAGAAGAGACATTACATTATTTGCATTTATCAGATGCTCTTATCCAGAGCGACTTACATAGGTTACAGTTTTTTTCTACAATGTTATCAATTTATACAGCTGGATATTTACTGAGGCAAGTGTCCAAGGGTACGGCAGCAGTGCCCCGGTGGGGAATTGTGCTGCTCCTTAACCACTACGCTGCACTGCCATCTAGAGACCCTCCCCCTTTGCCCCTATGGTGACATTAACGGTCTCTTAATGGACAGCTTTGCACGGGAGCCATTCTTCATTCCCACGTTGAGGTGATGCTGCAGTTGTAATCATGAGC
Organism: Megalops cyprinoides; assembly: GCF_013368585.1. NCBI lineage: Eukaryota > Metazoa > Chordata > Actinopteri > Elopiformes > Megalopidae > Megalops > Megalops cyprinoides. Next base: position 10,493,922 of record NC_050596.1, on the reverse strand, counting down.
AGGGGGAGGAAGCTGAGCCAGGAGGTGGCTGCTGTTCCGACAGCCTCCCCCTGCTCCTCTTGTCAGCTGTCCACAGCAGACTGGCACGGAACCAGCGCCACATTTACACTGCGGAGAGCATGGCCTGGCAGCTCTGCCCGTGTGGGTCTTCCTCCGTCAGACAGAGAGAGGGGTTATTTTAGCCCAGGGCTCCCTGAACCCTGGACATTCTCTCACACTGTAGCATTGCAGTAAGACTCATTCATTAGCAGGGCTCAGGATACAGGTGCCAAAACAATCTCGAGGCATTGAGTTATTCCTCGCATTCTGCTCTGAAAGGCGATACTGTGAGACAGAGAAGAAAGGGAGGGAAGAGAGTTTCTTACCTGTGATGAGGGCTGACATGAGAGAGTGAAGCAGCTGCCTCCCTCGCTGGTCGCTCTGCTGAGCCTGTGTGTGTGAGGAACCCTGGACCTCGGGAGCGTCACAGAGAGGCTCTCTGCTCCAGCTTTATTTGGGTTTAGGGTTCCAGGTGCTAAGTCTTGCTTGCCTCAGTGTCATTCAGATCATTGTCCTTACCCATGTGTAGTTTGTAATCTGCTGGTTTCTAAGCCTGATGGTCTCTTCGTTCGCTTGCGCTTGCGCGTGCGTGTGTATGTGTGTGTGTGTGTGTGTGTGTGTGTGTTATGCATCAAGTTGGGGTACAGAGGACAACTGGAGCCTAAGATATGGAAGGCACCTGAGAAACCGTTTCTCTGACGAAATTAATGCTACACAAGGGCACAGGTCCGCATTAACGTAGACTGCCAGTTAGTGCGACATCAGCGGCCAGTGTTTTTTGTTTCAGAAAGGCAGGAAAAACACTGGGATGTTTGTGCTGAAGTTTGCAGCTGTTCATCCCAGTCCACAGTTTCTGGGCTGGTGGCACCCGAATGGAGAGGCAACCAGTATGAGTATGTAGGCCTAGTGGAGTCCAGAAGCTGAGAGAACACAAGAGAAGGAGGAGCGTGCTGTGAAGGAGTCTGGGGGTCTCTAGCTTAGGGGCAGGGTCTGTGTCCTTCACTGTACAGGTTGTGTGCAGTATATCAGTACAGAGTCGGCTAAGGGCCCGTTGTGCATCGTGTTTGTGTGTGCCGGCAGGCCTTGCTGCAGACCCACGACGTCGTGGCACACGAGGTGTACAGCGACGAGGCCCTGAGGGTCACCCCCCCGCCCACCTCGCCCTACCTGAACGGAGACTCGCCCGAGAGCGCCAACGGCGACATGGACCTGGAGAACGTCACCCGGGTGCGGCTGGTGCAGTTCCAGAAGAACACGGACGAGCCCATGGTACTGCTGGCCTTCCGAGATGCGCACTCCCGTGAACACGCACACATACGCGCACAAAGTCACACGCTCATACACATACATGCATGCACACATACACACTCTCTCGCACACACACACACACACACACAGACACAGAGACGCTCACAGGCATTCTGCAGGATGGCAGACCCTGTGCAGGCTCCTTCTGTAATGCTGTTCTTGGTAGGAGCACACTGCTATCCGGCCCCTTGCCCCTGGCGACTGGCCCGCTACTGTGTGCGTAAATGCTTTAACCCTGCTTCTTTGCTCTCGTCCAGGGCATCACTCTGAAGATGAACGACCTAAACCACTGCATCGTGGCCAGAATAATGCACGGGGGCATGATCCACAGACAAGGTACCCCGCAGCCCCCAGACCCAGCCTCTGCTCCACTGCAAACCCTCCTAGCCTGGGCCCGAAGCCTGGAGAACAGTGACACAGCGACCGACACCCCCACGTCACTCTGGTTACACACATTCCACAGCTAACACGCTCAGCACCCAGCTGTCGAACACACCAGAGCCATGTCTCACACTCGTGTGGAATATTCCTTTGCTGATTTATTGTTTAACGTTTCCTTAACGTATCTTGTTATTTTGTCACGTTACTGTATTCTGTCTTGTTCTGTATAGCGGGAGAGAGGTGCCTAAATGTATTACTGTTAGTTTCATATATATTGATTTAACAAGGGTTAGAGGTCACAGATGCTACATTTTCCTGATGTCTGTCCATTTTCAGCTCAGTGCAAAATGCGTTTATGTGTAATAAAAACGATAGTGTGGACTGTGAGAAGCTCACCCAGGGCTCCTGCGTGATCTCCTCGCTGTTTAGGATCAGTGCGCAGGTTCCTTCTCTGACGAATTTCGAAACGTTCGCCCCAGCCCGGGCTGGCTGTTTCACAGTCTTAGAGGAGTGGGGTAGAGGCTCTTCTGGCATGCTAGAGTGCTCATAGCCATGGGGGAACACAGTGTTCTGGGATTGAATGTCCTTTAGACTGCCTTTAGCAAGTCCGTGACCACACACACACACACACACACACACACAGACCATAGGCATTATTAGAGCTCTAGGGAGCTGTACGTGTGGCCTGACTACCTTTTTCTCATATTAGAGGTTTTAACCACCTCCTCAGCACTGACATATCTGACGTAACTGCGTATGTGAAGCTGAAGGACGAGCCCTTCTCACACCCTGATAGCATTGCCTGTTTGCTTCCAAAGCACCAGGAAAAGGAGTATGAGTACAGAAGCCTGTTGTTGCCAGCCCCGTTCCGCTGTTCCTGGCTGCCATTAGCCAAGTCATCTGTGAGTCTTATCAGTGTTACTGACCGCAGGCGCTGGTGTACTTTCCTGAGTGTGGAGAAGCTGGCCAACACTTCTCATAAAAGGACACGACCAAAAGAGCAAACGCTCAAAAAAAACAAAAAATTTTTAAAACCCAAAAATGAAACCAAGCCTGAGCAAACAGCTGAAAAAATGAGCCCTTTGCTCTCCAGCAGCACACCTGTATTTAACAGACCTTTAATTAGCCAGGTGTGGCTGATTAACCAATGGACTGGTTCACACAAAGACAACGATCACTTGACGAGTAAACAATCAACCTGTATGGAATGGAATTGATGAGTGAGCTCAGTTACAGTTTACATAGTTGGAAATGGAAAGACAGCAATCTGTAGACATTCAGCAAGTGACAGTTTAATTAAAGCGTTTTTGCGGGCGGGGGGGAGGTGAAAGTTCTCACTCCTGTTCCTCTCCCCGCCCCTTCCCAGGAACGCTGCACGTCGGGGACGAGATCCGAGAAATCAACGGGATCAGCGTCGCCAACCAGACGGTGGAGCAGCTACAGAAGATGCTGGTGAGCAGGACACTCTGCGGTCTGACGGTTCACTCGCGTGCCCGTCCAAGCACGGCTAACCGCGCGCACTGCTAGCGATGAGTAGCCGTTAGCTACTCTCTTCGGAGCGCTGTCTCCCGCTGTCCATCCCAGCCTGCAAGGGCCGCTCTGAACGGAGACGGGCCGTCTGTCTCGTGTGTTTCCGCAGAGGGAGATGAGGGGCAGCATCACGTTCAAGATCGTGCCGAGCTACCGGACGCAGTCCTCGTCCTGTGAGGTAACGGGCCGGGCCGCCCCCGCTCCCATGCCCCCCCCCCACCCCCCTGCCCTCCCCGTCCCACTGTGATCACTCTGTTGGGCTCCTCTCCTTCTCTGTCGTCTTGTGTTTCGGGTCCGTTGCTGTGATTGGTGGGCGTGCCCCCCTCTTTTTTTTTTCCTCCCCCCCGCCCCCGTAGCCCTGTGACTAACTGCCTGCTGGTGGCTGTGTGATAACGCTTTTCCTCCCGGGAGGTTCCGTCCGGCTCAGACCGGGGTCAGACACTGCACACCAATTTCACAACCAAGATACCGGAACCGCCAGAGAACAGGCCCAGCCTGCTCCAGAACCTGGTCCTCAGAACCCTCAGAAGTCCCACCGAGAGACCAGCAGTCCCTCATTCGTCACCCACGACATCTCATTAGAGTCACTTCTCTGCAGTCCTAGTGAACTTTGTATTATTCCACTCAGCTTATACAGGCAGCTATGGGTTACACAGGTAGCCCTGTGCATCTTACCGCCTATATTATATGCTCTTTTTTCAGCATACCATTCTGTGGTATTTTACCCGTAGCCCTAGTGTACGGGCAAGGTTTTCAGGTGATAGCCCTCTGCCAATTTGTCACTAATGTGATTGTGTGGGAATATTTTGGCTCTTTCCTCATTGTGTGAAGTTTGTTGTTTGTTTCTCTGGCTTGGGGTGTTATTGGTAGTGCCCAGAATTGGTCACATCAATTCAGACGCAGTTTGCAGTTACAAAAAAAAAACAAAAAAAAAAAAAAACCCAATCATCGAGGCATGAACTGCTTTTTTATCAGCAGGGCTTAATCACCTTTAATGTTTGCAGATTTAAAAAAAAACACCAGTTAAGAAGGATATAAACCTTCCTAGTGGGAAGTCTGGCTTACAGGACTGGTTAGGCCCACATCACCAGCTGTTTTTTTTCCCTGTCGTTTTTAGTCATTCATGTACTTGTGGTTTACCCCCAAAGTAGCTCCTTTGTAGATGTGTAGCCTGACTGTACAGCGCACAGCTCCCTGTCTCCCTCCCCCACCTCCCCCCCCGTATTGAATTACACACTGTTGTCTCCTGGCTCCCCCAGCCGCCGCAGTGGCTCGCGCCCGGGGTTAGGAGCGGCTGCTTCTCTGTCTCATATCTCCTGTGTTTCAGTGCGAAGAGCGTGGTGGCTGTGTGTCGCTGAACTCTGTGTCCTATTGCAGAAAGAGTCCCCCTCCACCTCCAGACAGTCCCCCGCTAACGGCCACGCCAGCATTAACAGTTCTATCTTGGTAAGAACTCCCATGATTCCCCCGGAAGATTAGCGCAACCCCCCCCCACCACCTTTCCCATCTCTATTGATTACACTTACTTCATGTTTTAAGTGGTGAACGCTTATGGTTTTGTAAGTATCTTGCCTTTTAAATGTTTCTGCTGTGGGACAGTTGTTTAGCAGTTAAGTTAGACTTCATGTGTTTTGCCTTTACTTTGGGATTTAGTTGTGTTTTCAGTTGTTGCAGCCAAAGGGAAATAGCGTGTCCCATTATAGAACCATAGAACATAGAGTTTGAGCGGTGTTTTGTAGTGGTGGCCCTGGGAAATTGGTTAAGATCCACACATGGAGGAAGGATGGAGCCACATGAGAGATTCTGCTGTGCGTAGCTCTCATTGCCGAGCCACAGAGAAGCGGTCCGTTCCGACAGAAGCAGAGCTTTGAGCAGAGCCGTCGTTTCCGCTATCTCAGTTCTAAAATTGGTGTGCTCTCTGGTGCGGTGACCAATGCACTGCACAAACACTCCACATACAGTCACACAGCCCTCAGTTCTGGGGGTTCTGCCCAAATCAACACCCTCACACAAGCAACATATACATGTACTCAAGCAGCTGATGGACGTATAGTTCCAATACAGCTGCTTGGCATTTTCCCATTTTATGAGAGACTGGTGAGAATGTTATTTCTGAGTCTCCTCTAATGCACTTGGTCAGTCTCTCACTCACATCGGCTCCTATCTGAACACTCAGGGCTGATATTAACCTTTTGCTGAGACTCCTGTGGGCTTTAACCATGGAACAGTAAGCACACACACTCAGTTCTGCAAACACGCACGGGAGAAACACACTCGCGTCACAGTATCATCCAGCGGACCGGATCAAATCCCGCGCGGTCACCTCCGCACCGGAAGCTGAAGCCGAGCACCGCGCAGAGCCTGCATGCACAGGAAGCTTACGGTACTCAATCCCGACTAATCGAGCATGAGAGCTCTGGGGCTGCGTGGCCCCGCCCCCCTGGGGGTGGGCCCCGGAGGGTGGGGGCGGGGCAGGGTGGTGCTGAAGACGCTTGCTTGCTCTCTGCTTCCTCTCGCTTGCCGCTAAGGGACTGAGCTCCGCCAACAGTAATGTGCCATCTTAACACCGCCTGAAGCAGTCCGGGCCTTCCATCGCCAAAGGGCTGGGTTTACCGTGTGTAGATGTTTGCAGTGGCGACCGTTTGGAAATTTTTGTGATGGACTCTTGTTCTGACCTTCCCCTTTCTCTCTCCCCCCCCTCCCACTTAACTGTCAATCTTCCTTTCATTGGTGGGTTTTGCCTTGCAGGACCTGCCGTCTACTATCCAGCCGAAAGGACGACAGGTGAATAGAGCCCTCGATTCCCGCTGTCGGGCCACGCTGTAGCTCATAGTGGCACCCCTGAACCCCTACACCCCACCTCACCTCACTCCATCCCAACATATGTCAGAGTGTGTGCGTATGTGTGCTTATATACACCCGTGTGTGTCTGTGTGTGCCTGAGTGTGTGTCTGTGTATGTGTGTGTGTGTGTGTCTGAGTGTGTGTCTGAGTATGTGTGCATGTGTGCTGGCTTCCTGGCCTCCAGCATATCACCCCCCATTAACAAGGCGCAGTTTTCTAATTGCGACCGCGGCTAACGCTTCCGTTCCCTGTTTTCCGATCATTAACAATGTTGTTTACGCAGTCTGGGGACAGGCTGACACCAGGCTTCACAGCATGCTTGCTAAGAGGGTCTGTATTGTTCGCGAGAGCACTTCAGCTCTCGGCCCACCGCTGTGTTAACAAAAGGAGGTTATGACCTCTCTGCAGGAGCACATAATGCAATGTCATTGTTCCTGAGCCCAAACGCATTCACCTACTGCTGCCAGAAATCAAGCTAAGCACTCAAATAACAATTTCCACCCTTTAATGGTAATGGTAGAGTTGAGGATACTGAGTGGAGGTACAACATCAGCTACCATTGTCCCTCACAATCCCTTTTCCGATTTCCCATGATACTGGTAATCATTTGTTTCTCTGACTGGTTGGTGAATGGAATTCCGGGTTATAGTGACGGGTCAGTCAAAGAAAGGTGTCAGTCTACCCCCAGCTGATTCTCAGCCTTGCTAAAGAAAGGAACTCAGGCCCCCCAGTGGGTCCCTTCCAATCCGTCCCCTGTTCCTCCCTCTCTCCCCTGCTGCAGTCAGGGGACCGGGTGGCGTGTGGCCCCCATCAGCCCGGGTCCCCTCTTTGCACCCGAGCACATGTCTGGATCAGGCTCCAACAAACCGGAGAGGTTACTCAGTTTGAGAGGTCCCGGCAATGCACTTCTCTCAGACCGACCCTTCATAAAGCCGATCACAGATCAGCTTACAGAGCCTAAGTTAAAAATCCCACAATGCAACAGGGCACAGGTGTGAGCAGCAGTTGAAGGCAGCTCTCCTCTTGTATACAGCACACAGCTCCACTCACTGCCTGTGTAGACCTATCCCGAGCGCAGCAGCTTCACCGCAGTTTTGCAGGCTTTTAAACTTAAGCCAGTTCAGTTCAGTGCAGTTTCATAATACTTTAAATCTCACGTTCCAGCTTTCAATGTGTAGTCTGTTCTTTTCCATAAGATGGATTTAAATTTAGGCTTTTAGGAACAATCCCCGTATAGTTTCTGATGCAATCCGCGTTCTTTCATCAGTTTACCTAACCTTTTGTTGTACTTGGAGTAGAATACAGTACAGCAGATTGTATACATTGTAAACCCGTGCTTTCTATGAGGAAGTAGGCCGAGAGGAAAATATTGTCTCTAGCCACAACCCCCGATACCAGTTTCTTTATGTGCTGTCATTTTAAAGAGCAGCCAGCAGAGGGCGCCTTGGCACAGTGTAGCTCGGTGTCTCATTCGTGCATGAGCATGCCAGCCCTCCCCGCGGATGCACAGACATGGCAGGGTTTAACTGAAGAGCAGACGGTTAAAGGACAAAGCATTTCACCCCAAACGAAACACAGCTTACGCTAATACTTCGACACCTGTACCAAGCTTGTGTTTTCTTTGTCATAACATCCCCATACATCGCTGTAGAGTTAGCTCCTACCCGTCTCCATAACGCTTTCCAAAAACAGTCACCAAAAATGTGTCTCGTGCAAAGACAGCATACTTTTTACTGCATGATGTGTGTGATACTTTCAAATCCTAGATCTCCAGGCCTACAATCAAGGATAAAATGTCACACAAGGTAAGGTTCACAAAACGATCCCCTTAGCCATAGGTTATTCACTCTAGTTGTGTTAGACAGCATTTCTGGTAAACCGTGTCCCTCTCCCATATTATTTTTGGTGTTGTGGTGAAAATACATAAAGATATAACCCCCCTGTGCTGTGGGTTAGCATACTTGCTCATCTAGAGGTGATGTCCCATTCTGCTGCCTGAGCTCTCTAGAGACAGTTCTAGTGGAGTGTATAGGCCACATGCCACCCTGTCCCCTGTGGAAGCAGGCCCCTAACATGGCAACAGAGTTCCTGTGGCGCTCTGTTGTACCATGGTTACTAATGCAGCAGTTTGATTGGCTAGATGCTCTGTGCCTCGCCGTCCTCACGTTAACCCCCGTTTCCCCAGCTCACCTGACATGATGTGGTTCTCATAATACAGCATCATTTCAGCGTTAATCACCCAGCCACTGCCACCAACATCCTCTCTGTCCCTCTTTTTCTCAAATTCAGGTTCAGATTCAAGTTCTCTGTTTCTGTCTCTCTCTCTGTCAAATTCAAATTCTCTCTCTCTCTCTCTCTCTCTCTCTCTCTCAAATTCTGTCTCTCTGTCAGATTCAAATTCACTTTGTCTCTGTCTCTCTGTCTCTGTCTCTATCTCATCATCTATCTGCCTGTCTCTACCTCTCTCTCTCTCTCTCTCTCTCTCTCTCTCTCTCTCCCTCTGCCTCTTTCTCTCTTTCTGTCTCTTTCCCCTTCTGTCTGTGTCTGTCTCCTCATATATCTTCCCCTCTATATGTCTCTCTGTCCCTCTCTCTCTCTCTCTCTCTCTCTCTCTCTCTCTCTCTCTCTCTCTCTGTCTGAGTTGTTACTCAGCCTTATCAGCACCCCGGCTCGCCCCAGGGAGAGCCCTGACCGGTGTCTCCTCTCTCTCTCTCTCCCTTCACAGATCTTCGTCAGAGCGCAGTTTGAGTACGACCCCGCCAAGGACGACCTCATCCCCTGCAAAGAGGCGGGCATCCGCTTCCGGGTGGGCGACATCATCCAGATCATCAGCAAGGACGACCACAACTGGTGGCAGGGCAAGCTGGAGAACACCAAGAACGGCACCGCGGGACTCATCCCCTCCCCGGAGCTGCAGGAGTGGTGAGTACTGCAGCACCAGCACTGCCTGAGCTCCACCAGACTGTATCACATACTGAGGTACACATTGTGCATCAGTGTGAAGACTGGGTCAGCTGTGTTACAGGTAAAGTGTGTGTGGATCAGTGTGAAGACTGGGGCAGCTGTGTTACAGGTAAAGTGTGTGTGGATCAGTGTGAAGACTGGGGCAGCTGTGTTACAGGTAAAGTGTGTGTGGATCAGTGTGAAGACTGGGTCAGCTGTGTTACAGGTAAAGTGTGTGTGGATCAGTGTGAAGACTGGGGCAGCTGTGTTACAGGTAAAGTGTGTGTGGATCAGTGTGAAGACTGGGTCAGCTGTGTTACAGGTAAAGTGTGTGTGGATTAGTGTGAAGACTGGGGCAGCTGTGTTACAGGTAAAGTGTGTGTGGATCAGTGTGAAAATGGAGGCAGTTGTATTACAGGTAAAGTGTGTGTGCATCAGTGTGAAGACTGGGGCAGCTGTGTTACAGGTAAAGTGTGTGTGGATCAGTGTGAAGACTGGGGCAGCTGTGTTACAGGTAAAGTGTGTGTGGATCAGTGTGAAGACTGGGGCAGCTGTGTTACAGGTAAAGTGTGTGTGGATCAGTGTGAAGACTGGGGCAGCTGTGTTACAGGTAAAGTGTGTGTGGATCAGTGTGAAGACTGGGTCAGCTGTGTTACAGGTAAAGTGTGTGTGGATTAGTGTGAAGACTGGGGCAGCTGTGTTACAGGTAAAGTGTGTGTGGATCAGTGTGAAAATGGAGGCAGTTGTATTACAGGTAAAGTGTGTGTGCATCAGTGTGAAGACTGGGGCAGCTGTGTTACAGGTAAACTGTGTGTGCATCAGTGTGAAGACTGGGGCAGCTGTGTTACAGGTAAAGTGTGTGTGGATCAGTGTGAAGACTGGGGCAGCTGTGTTACAGGTAAAGTGTGTGTGTGCGGATCAGTGTGAAGATGGAGGCAGTTGTATTACAGGTAAAGTGTGTGTGGATCAGTGTGAAGACTGGGGCAGCTATATTCAGGTATAGTACAGTCATTCAGAGAAGTGGCCTCTGAAGGAGAAGCTCTGTTTTCTATAGCCTAATTCATTCCCTTCTGGACTTATAGGCGCGTTGCCTGTATAGCCATGGAGAAAACTAAGCAGGAGCAGCAGGCCAGCTGTACCTGGTTTGGCAAGAAGAAGAAACAGTATAAAGACAAATACCTAGCAAAGCACAATGCAGGTAAGCAGACAAGCAGTCGGCCAGGCCTTTAGCGCTGCATTCTGCAGGCTGGAATTGGCCCCTGGCCTCTCCTCTCTATACTCCCCAACTTTCTTCTCCCTACCCTCTCCCTCTCCTTTTCCTGCTCTCCCCTCTCCTCTCCTGCTCTCCCTTCCTCCCCTCTCCTCCTCTCCTGTCCCCTCCTCACCTCTTCTCTCATCTCCTCCTCTTCCTCTCCTCCCCTCCTCTCTCTTCTTCTCTTCCCTCTCTCACACTCTACAAGCAGGCGGAGGTCCTGTTCCAGCTGTATCTGAGAGATCACTGGGATGGATGATGTCAAGATGTGAATATATATATATATATATAACGAGTGAGAGACGGAGAGAGAGAATCAGTCCCTGTTCCCTCCCTCATCCTGTCTGATGTACAGTCTGAAATCTCCTCCCTTCAGCTCCTGTGGATCGTCTCATCATGCAGAGAGAATCTAAGTGAGTTTGTGTGAGAGCAGGGAGGCCCGGTCGTGGTGTGGGCACAGCCCCACTGACCTCTGACCGCTGAATAAGCCTGTCGCATGACCCCTCTCACAGGGAGCCTGAAGAGTTTAATGAAGAAATCAGCCAGAAATGGAAAATATGAAGATGTGCGCGTCTGTGAGAGTTCTAACACTAGCCCGTTTCCCTAAAAGACTGTCAGGCAGGGACAGGAAGCATCCCGCAGTGCTGCGGGCCGGTTTGGCTGGTTGAGGTTGTGTTTATAAGCCTCACAGAGTGTTCCAAGTGGATTCCCCACCCTTCCTCCTCAGGCAGGGAGGAGCATTGGAGCTCTCCTTTAACTCCTGGAGAGCAGGTTTTTCAGCACAGCTCTCCCTCACACAGCACTGCACTGCATATCAGCTTCACAGGAGACAGATCACATGGCAACGTGTGATCCTGTGTCGTATCAAAATACTAATGTCAAATTGCAGACATCAGAATTCGCAAGGGCTGTTTCTTTGCTGTGTCAGTTTAGCCAGGCTGGTATTACATGTAGCCAGTATTCCTCAGTGCAGTTCACTGAGCACTGTGCATAATATCATTTAGCCATTAGAAATGGCCGACATTACCCCATAATACTTTCTAACCTGTCGAACCATAAGGTGTGTCTGTTTCGGAACATTTCCTGTCTTTTCACCATGACAGTGGACTGCAGGAAGATACCAGCCAAAAAGGTGAATATTAATAATAGTAGTAATAATATCCAAGTTCATGTCCTTGTACTGTATTGAGGGAGGAGAAGAGATTGGATAAATTGGTGGCCTTGTTCCTCAAACGCTCAAGGAATGCTTTCGAACATTTTGCAGTCTGTAACTGCTCTTTCGGCACAGATTCAGCGACAGCTTGCCCCGTGCCTGTCCCAGGCGGTCCGTCCCACCCACGCCAACTGCTCCGCGGGGGCACAGGGCAGCCGTCGGAGACAGGGGCGAAGGCTCCCGGATCTCCCCTGCGGCGTCCGAGCCCCGGGACCTGCTGTTTACAAGCAGGAAGCGGGGGGGGGCGGCGCAACGGGCTCTGTCCTCCCGCCATGGAGCGCAGATCAGCGCTAATCCTCCCTGAGCCCCCCCACACTCCCACACCCCCCACACGTCCCAGTTTCCTGTATCTGATTAGAGGCGGGCCGCGAGGGAGGGAGGAGGCCGAGTTACACTCGTTTTGCCGTCGGGAGCGCTTGTTTGTTGTGTTTAATTGCGCTAAGATGTTAGCGCACGTGCAGTACGTCTGCATATTCCACAGATACGCTGAGACCGGGGCTCGTCGGAGCTCTGTGGAGGCGTGAACTTGAGGGAAAATGTCTGTTAATCTGGATGCTTTTCCAGGCGATGGGGGCATCTCCCAGACCACGAAACCCGAATCTGTGTGTGACAGGGATGTGTACAGGTCTTTGCTCTACCTCTGAGCCTGAGGGCAGTGGATGCTGACCCAGGTACAGAGATGGCGTGGCCCCTCTCAGTTACCTCTGTGAAGGCCCCATGCCTTGATCCTGCACTGAGAACAGCAGGTGGTAACTCCTCCTCCAACCAGCACAGATCAGTGTCATAGATCATATGCACATGCCACTGGTCATTCCTCTCGGTTAGAACTGTGTTCATAATCACATAAATGACTGTCTTCCTTTATGAAGCTGGATTTGTAGGTGTTCATATACCATTTTCTCAAAAGGACATCTGTTGCCTGTTTTCTAACCAGAGCTCCTTATGATACAGCTGTTCAATGGTAACATTTGCAAAACATGTTTCGGACCTACAAAACAAAAAGGCCTTAATAACCAAAAAGATTGGGTATTAAAACAATGCATGCTTCCACACACAACGCATGATAACACGAAATGTTTGTTTTCTGAATATTAGTGAAGTAGATTGGTTTGGTACCACTCGCACCATTACTTTTTATTGTTTTGCAATGGATCTGTACTTTTTTTGATTTGCCCATTCACCATTAAATTAGATTCCCATTGAGTGAGTGTTGTGAAATTGGGCTATTTTTCCTTGTTTGCTCTACCCACAACGCACTTCCTATTTCTCAGCAGCCAAGCAGTATATTGGTTTGAGCAAAATGCATTGCGAAAAAGTTTTTTTTCTTTTTTTTTTTTGCTTTTGAAATGATTTATGCGTTTGGAAAAATAGATTTATGGTCAGCTCCCAGTAGCGCTGTTTTAGCATGCCATTCCTCTGTGAAGCTGTGAAATGTGTTTCAGCGAGCAACTGCATGTCTAACAAGCCAGGGCTCACGGTCCTGCCGCATGACCGCAGAGGGCCCGCACCGCGCCTCACCCCTCTCCCCCTCCTTGACCCACCGAGCATGCTCCACAGCGAGGACCGGCCCTCCGTGGCGGCGACGTTCACGGTCGCCGGTCTGCGGTCGCTGGTCCTTTGATCTCCTTGTGATTAACCGTGTACCTGCGCCTCAGTTGTGCTTTGTGTTGCGATTGCGTTTTTTTGTTTGACCGATTGAACTGAACCGTGTCTCAATGACCCTCCTCCCCCCTGTCCATTTTTCATGCTGTCCCCCTCCCAATGGCCTCTCTGCATGTAAGTAACGACGAGTGACGATGCCTTCGTTTCCCCTGTCAGTCCTCACCTATAAACCGGTGCGGTGCACACTGTCCGCTGCCGGCTTCGGTCTTGTCTCTGCCAGAGGTTCCTCGGAACAGAGACAAAACAGAAACCCAAAGCAGAAAGCAGTGGATCTTTGTCACTGTGCTTCCGGTTCTCCCCATACCCTGTGTGTGTGTGTGTTTTTTTTTTTTTTTTTTTGCGATGTATCAAGAGTTGGTTTCTTATCCCCGCCTAACCGTAGACTTGGCGCGCTGAAACAGGTAAATGGGCGCAAGGCGGGGGCGCCGCCACAACCCCGTGACCCCCTGTGGCATCTAGCGTCGGCCACAGTGTTACGCATTCGCTCACATTCGTGAAAGGCGATCTGCAGGGACACCGCCGCGCACCAGGGGGCCGAGAGCGTCAGAAACGCAGAGGGAGAGCAGCGGCCATTCAGCGTGCCTCTTATCCAGGCCCGAGGGAGTGAGGGTGTGGAGAGAGCAGGGGACTGTGGGTGTTAGACCCGTTCGGCTGCACACGGCACCGTAGCAAAGAGAGGGGTGAAAAGACCATGACTTGCATTCACATCATATCAACATCTGAAGACCCCGCCATCACATCAGTAGGAATATAACGTCAGCGACTGTGCGGTCTGTATGCAGTGCCGCACTGATGTAAATGTATCTATTCATTGCTATCTCAGGTTGTCCAGGAAACCGTTTCTCTTCAGATTCTCCTTTTTTTCCCCACACATTTTTTTTCCCACAATAACTCTCCTCTCATTTTAACCATATTTAAATGAATTTGGGTTGTTTTATTAGCATAGCAGGACATTTTCACAGGTTCACCTTCAGACTGAGGGTAGTGACTACAATACCTGTTCAATATCAGCTCTTGAAAGCAGATGCCTGCAATCCTCAGATGCTGCTGGCTGTTTAGTGAACTCTGCTCTCCATTTGAGAGAGGTTCTATCTAGTGGATATCGATACATGTATACTGGCGAGAACAATTTCAGTGTTAAAATGGCTCACCCTATCCGCTCCATATTGTAGCATTAAAAACCAGCCTACTGGAAAAATGCCCTCACGAAGCAGAGACCGTCCCCCTACCCCCGCCACCTCTGTTCAGATAGTGTTTCCCCTCACTCACTGCCATACCTCACAGACACCAGACATCCGAGTCACATGTGGAGAGACATGGGAGCAAACAGGGTCTTACACAAACCAATTCCGTAAAAGCCTATTGGATTATGGCCTCATGAATTTGAAAAATTTGATCTTGTTTACATCCAGTCCAGACATTTCATACCAAGCTCCTGTTCTTTCTCTCTGACACCTGGAAATCTGGATGTCTCCCCCAGTTAGTTTTTTTTTTTTTTTGACATTGTTTTCTTTCAGTAAATCATTGTATAACTCCGACCGCTCCTGTGTATTCTGTGGGTTTGCATTGCATTCTGGTCCTGGGTTAGCTTCTTCCCACCTCTCAGTGGTGACCTCACAGACGTCCCCTGTGTTTCAGTGTTCGATCAACTAGACCTCGTCACGTACGAAGAAGTAGTGAAACTGCCGGCGTTCAAGAGGAAAACGCTGGTCTTATTAGGTAGGTAAGGGCTGCCGTGGGCCGGACGTGGCGCGCTTCAGTATCTAACTGATCCTGGGTCAGTGCGTCTGACCGGCTGCCTGTCCTCCCGCAGGTGCTCACGGTGTTGGCAGACGACACATCAAAAACACGCTCATCACGAAGCACCCCGACAGATTCGCCTACCCCATTCCACGTAAGGCCCCGCCCCTCCGAATTTTGCTCTTTAAAAGGCTCCTTCCTGCCATTACAACTGGAAACCCAGTCAGTCGGCCACTGTTTCATGGTAACCGTCAGTGGCTTTGTTGATGTTGCCTTGTTGCCTTGAAGGAGAAATCTGCCCAAGCCAAAAAGTAGGGTTACCGTGCAGTGGTACTGTATCCAGCACTCACATGCATAATTGATCATTCTGACAGCCCTTCTCTGCTTCATGATGTAATAAGTCTTACCACCAGCTCTTTGATCACTTGCACACCATGAATCATGTCAGAATCAGTGCATGGCTTGTGCATGTTAGCATTTTTTTAAATTGAGTAAAGTTCCAGAGTATTACAGTATTTTCTTTACAGATACCCCTACCCAGAGTGATTTGCAGAGCTTACAATGGTTATATTTCCTCAATTTATACTGGGGGATATTAGCCGAGGAAGCACCAGTTTAAGCACCTTTCCCAAGGGTATAACAGCAGTGCCCCATCTATGAATTGAACCAGCGACCCTCAGGGTCTGGAGCCCTGCTCATTTAAGCACTGCTCCACGCTGCTTTTCTCACGTGCTGACTCACCGCGCCTTCACTCCGCCCTCACGCGCAGACACGACCAGACCTCCAAAGAAGGACGAGGAGAACGGCAAGAACTACTACTTCGTGTCACACGAGCAGATGATGCAGGACATCTCCAACAACGATTACCTGGAGTACGGCAGCCACGAGGACGCCATGTACGGCACCCGGCTGGAGACCATCCGCAAGATCCACGAGCAGGGCCTCATCTCCATCCTGGACGTGGAGCCGCAGGTACGCGCCCCCACCCCCCACCCGCACGGCATTGTGGGTCATCGTGGTCACTCCTATTTATGAAGCCTGTCTGTGGCAGCTACCCCGGCCTATTTGTTCAAGGTCAAACCCACGGTTGTGTTAGTCGTGGCTTTGCCTCAGGGCAGCATTTAAGACCCAGAGTGCAGTCACGTGAGGGGCGCAGCTGAACACTCCTGTCTTTCAATTCTCCTTATAGGCCTTGAAAGTTCTGCGTACAGCTGAGTTTGCGCCCTACGTCGTCTTCATCGCCGCGCCGACCATCACCCCCGGCATCAATGAGGTAAGAGCCCACGGTCAGACTGTGCACTGTGCTCCCAGGGCTGGGGCATGCTGGGAGTGATAGCAGGAATGCCAACACATGGGATTACTTTTTACTGGTCATTGCTTTTTACTGTTTAGGAAGATATCAGGGAACTGATCTGTACACTACAAGCTGAGCTGTATATGTGCTACTGTCCCATCACATACTGTTAAGTTCACTCACAGGACAGGGTGCAATTATTACGCCCTGTGAAATACAGTTTTACAACTGAAAAGATAAGACAAGGTGTAGTTTTGTGCCATTATACTGTAAGCTGTCTATGAAATCAGCACTCATCATTTCAATGACTTAAAGAATAATAACCAACAGATAATGCAGATGTTGTGGCTTGTATTTTCAGGAGCACAAACACTGGATTAATATCTATAAATATCTTCTATCTTTATCTTCCAAATATCTGGCAAGTACAGCAGAGCATTTGTACAATTTATGTGCATTGAATTGCTCTGATACATTTAGTACTCAAATGTTTAGCCTCATTCTTAAGAGGTTCTGACATTAAAGTTTTAGCTGCACAATTTGGAACAGGGGACACAGTATCGGTATTTTAAGAGCTAAAGAGCTCCATCTGCTTTGGTTCTGAAAACCGCTGCTCCGAGAATCGTTCGTGAACCCAGATATAATCTCCACCTCAGGTCGTTTACTAACAACCACCGTCCGTCAAAAGCGGTCCCGACACGCCCCGTTTTCAGCCCGTCCAATGCTGCGCGGCGGTGCTTCTGACCACGTCAGAAGTCTCCGCCCCTTCTCTGCCTGCTATGACAACCGCTCTCCTGCTCTCTGTGACCTGCTGTGTTTGCACGCCGTTGAGTCTTTAGCGTGTTTCGCACGAGGTCTCCGCATGTGTGTTTCATTTCTCTGCGTTCCCTCTCGCTGCGCACAGCTGCCCAGGTGGTGCAGAAAGCTGCCTGTAAGTATGAGGGCCGGCGTGAGGGCGGCCCCGCCTGTCACTCGGAACCCTGCAGCGTGTGCCTGTGTTGCTTAGTAGCGTCACACGTAGCTCGGGCCTCCATCCCTCCCCCATCCCCCCCGGCCCCGGTGTTCCCGCCCCCTTCCCTCCGGTCCTCCGGGCGATAGATGGTTAACTGTGTGACGTAGATTCAGTAGCTTCTGGTGTGGTGATGGTAGAGATGCAGTCCTCCACTTCTCCAGCCTTGTTGGGCCATTGCTGTGTGCGTTTGAGGGTAGCAGGTTGTGAGAATGGTGGCTTTGTCTTTGTGTTGCACAGCGGACTGGTTTCAGGTCGGTATGTCAGCACACCCGAAGTACAATACATGTAAATGTGTGTGGTATCGTTTCCCCTTGTCCCGGTTTAGAGTGTGCGTTTAGTGTCCTGAGTGTGTGTTTTCCAGGGTGGGGTGTTGGTGAGATGGTGTTGTCAGTAGCGTGTCTCCACGCCTCCATGCTTCAGTAAGAAAGGCAGCATCCCTGGCTCCAGAACTGCCGCTTCGCTGAGCTTCTTCCTCACTGCCATTCTCTCGTCCCCCCCCTACAGGACGAGTCCCTCCAGAGGCTGCAGAAGGAGTCGGAGATCCTGCAGAAGACGTACGCGCACTACTTCGACCAGACCATCATCAACAACGAGATCGACGAGACCATCAGATTCCTGGAGGAGGCCATCGACCTGGTGGGCACGATGGCCCAGTGGGTGCCGGTCTCCTGGGTGTACTAGGCCCCGCCCCTTTCATCGGCCAGCCCTGCCCCCCACCCCCCCCCTGTCTTTGCAATGCATCTCTGCAGAACTTCATCATTCCCAGGAAGAGCCTCAGACACTCTGAAACCTCAGTGCACATGACCTTCAGCCAATTGGTCTCGGCCCCCCCTGACAGACTACCTAGACGTAGTGTTGTATTAAAAAGAAAAAAAAAAAGCGTAAATATCGTCATGTCCTTATAGCTAGGAGACAACATTTTCTAGACTTTGGTTTTTAAAGGGACAGTATCTAAGAGCAGTCACCGGCACAGAGAGACGGCACACGGGGGGGGGGGCGTGACGGTGTCACCGGCGGCGCCGGCGCACGGGCCGCGTCGTCGCTCTGGCGGGGCGGTCCCCCCATCACGTTAGAGCGGTGCTGTTCCCCGCGCCACAGACGCGGCCCGCGGGCCCCGCCTCACCAGACAGACTAAAAAGCACATAGACACCGCGGCGTCCCCCTCTCCCATCCCTTACTGCCCCCCCCTAATCGTTTACACCTCCGTTCGAATAACCACGGCGTAATGCACTGCGGCCACGTTCGCGTTCTCTCACCGCTCCTGTTTATATTAGTATAGGCTTTCCGTTCGTCTGTCTGTTCCCGCTTCTTGGTTTGCACTGTCGGCTTAAGCCCTCCCCTGCACAGATACTGTCTCTCTAAATAAAAACGCATAAATGTTTTAGAGATTTGAATGAGGTCTTATGCATGTGGACATTCTCAAGCTTACATGCTGTCAGTGTTATCAGTGTCAAGACTACTGTTATCTACACAGCAGAGAACATTCCATTTGTTCGGAAAAACGAGAAGAAAAAAAAACAACGGAAAAAAAAAAACGATGAAACGCACCCAAGGGAAAAAAAAAAAAGAGAAGAGGAAATGACACCTATGCACATCCCTTGCATTCTGGGCAACTTTCTAAACGGCCGGTTTTTATCAGACATGTAGTGAGATGTGTTTGTAAATTGTCTCGATTTGGTTTGTCGTAAGAAAAAGGGGGGAAGAAGCTCTATTCCGGATCCGCCATTTCAGAAGTGTGTCGTCTGAGAGTATTAATGTTTTAATTAAGTTTAATCAACGGGGGAAAAAAATTTGCTGATTTTTATTCTGTGTGTAATTGTTTCAAAAAAAAAGGTGCACATGTTTCGCAAAGTGAAGCACTTTGCAAAATGAAGAACCAGTTTGTGCATCAGCAGCAACTTCAGAAAAAAAAAAAATGAAACGCTATGTACATGACAAACTGTTCACTTCAGACTGCCCTGTGTAAATCCCTCTCCTAATGACAAAGCAGTTCTTCAGTATGAACACTTTTTTAAATATATTTCCTTTTATGTGTTCAAAAAGTAAACCGTCTTTGAATCTTCTGTCTCTATGGTGTGCTGACTGAAACGTTGCATGTGGGTTTTGGGTTTGCCCCTGCTCGGCCCGCCAGAACGCGGGTGGTTTTGGCCCGGGAGCCGGTCCTCTCTGGGTGGTTATTACGGGCTTCATCTTGACTGCTGGTCACATCTGTAAAGCGCACAGAAGGCTGCTGGGAAACCCAAACTCTCTGTTGTGGCGCCTGCAGTTCTGTGGTCTTCTGTCCTGTAGCGGGAGCACCTCTCAGCAGCGATGCCCCCCCCCGCCACGCCACCCCACCCCACCCAAACCCGTCTGCACCCGGCCGGTATTGGCTCAGATAGGCCTGATACACCTGCCCTCGGGCCCTGCCCTCGGAGAGAGAGAGCGGGGGACTACGCCACATGCTTCACACAGCAGCGACCCTCCCTGGGCCTCATGGGTGGCCCAGAAACACATCCTCACCCCCCCCATTTCAGCGCACCCATCTCTGAGGGGGGATTAAAAAGCATTGTGGTTTTCGGCCCCCCTGTTGTGTGCTAATGGACACCCCCCCCCCCCCCCCCCCCCCCGTCTGTCACCATAGCGTGATGCTCCTCTCTCCCTGACCAGTATTAACTACAGCAAGGGGGGGACTGTTCTCCATTTCACATCCTTGTCTGTGCACTTTTTTGCCATTTCACCAAATACAGTCACAGTCTAATTATTTTCAGTGGATAGCTGTAGAAGAGCGTAGGGTAAAGGCTAATCAGTGTGTTGGCATAACTGAACAATTCTGCTGCTTTCAGGGTAGGCGTTGGGCCAGAGTACTATGCTATGATGAGAAACTGCAGATCACCTTTCATTAATAATGAGAAGCGTAGTGATGGGAAAGGCTGTAATTCAGATAGACAGATTTCCACTCGTGGCTCAGGTAGCATTGCCTCATCACTGGGCTGTTTCCCCCGCCATGTTCCAGGGCTGGAACTGGTGCGGTTTCCATCACATCATGCAAACAGCTGCCAGAGTTCCACCTCTATCACAAACGTTTAAATTCCTATGATGGAAAACTTAAAAGGTGATTTTTAGGAAATGTACACTTCCAAACGGAAATCATTGATTTAGCTTTATATATATTTAGCTTCAACTTTTAATTGCCATCAATGGCATAAACAGGGTTTCGGCTTTAGTCAGCCTGTCTCACAAATCACACAGAATACGATGTTTTACTTGTAGTAGTATCTGTGCATAATTCAGATGGATTTTCATAGCAGGATGAGGAGAGTTGATGGAAACAACCACAGGTCAACCACATGAATAATCAATACAGGTACTGTTTCAGGACAAGCAGTTCCCAGCAGTGCCACACAGGTAAGGAGGGGATCCTGCCCACGTTCCTGCAGAGAATCAGATTTCCATTCAATAATGTGCTTCTCCGCCAGGCCTTTGAATGTCCTCTCCTGACCAGGAGAAACCACCATTTGCACTCTCATGTTTCAGCAGGAAACAGCAGATGCTCTGTGTGGTTCCCCCCGGCCCCTCATGTGGGGTCTCGTGCTGTGTGATATTACCGTCCAAAGGAATGTGCCGGTAAATTCTGCACTGCATAGCCCAGAAACCTCCTCCTCCCCCCCCTTCCTGTTTCAGCACATCACCACAGCGGAGCTGCTCCAAGGGTAAGACATGAGATGCTCGGTGGCGTGTCTCCATATGAACCAAGCACCAGGGGAGGTGTAGTCTAGCAAGACTAAGTACAACAGCAGCAGCTCTATAACTGTTACTTCACAGCCTTTATTCATGTTTGTATAATTCCCTTCAGCCGTGAGCCAGAGATCTGTACCTGAACCCCTACAGCATGTCACAATTAGACCAGGCTGATTTAATTTATTTTTTTTCCATTAAATAAATACAGCATCTCCATAAATGCTCTATAGGCGTTTCCTTATAAGAAGCTGTGAAATTCCATGCAACGTATATGAAAATACATCCAGGAGATGATCAAAAATAGACAATCTGGAGGAACAGAGGTTGAAATGTTACAGTGTAACATTCAGGGAACGTTAGCAATGCTATGCAGACCTACTGGGGTTCAGACACACAAGGGTTCCACACCTTATGCAACTGAGCAGAGTTACAAAACGTTTCAAACATTTCTCCTTTTTTTAGTTTGGAAATAAGGAAACCTTATGTGACAAAAATGTAACAAACACTTTTGCACTAGCTTACCTATTGCAGGAGATTATTTTTAGTAGAACACAAATTATTCAGAGCATACACAATAAAATAAGCATAAACACAGTTGGCGTGTTTGAGGAGTAAACCATACAAATGAACCCCAAACATTGTGTGCTTGTTACACTGGCGAGAGTGGACACGTTCAAACCGCTAAGCAGCTACTGTGTTCTGCCACGTGTGTGCAGCTCCACCACAGAAAAATGCAATGATAAAATTATTCCATTTGGTTAAGTTAGAGAAGAGCTTACAGTGCAGAGTGGAGATAAGCCTCACATTAAGGAGATTAATGCATTTATTAAAAGCATGAAAAATCTAGATTCACTAAGGTGAATGAATACAACAAGAAATGCATGCATATAGTGCCATCTGTTATGGAGGGGAAGGCCGCGAGGGCTTGCCCTACAGTATTTTTAATACTTCTAGTATAAGAAAGGAGCGAGTTGGAGCAATATGCAGCACTAAATACTCCCTGCTGTGTGCCGTGTTACAAAAAAGTCATGAAGCATTACCACTCTTCGGCAAATAAAAAAGGTCCTCTGGCCTATGTAAAATGACAACATATTTCTCTCAGAAGAAATCCTTACCAACCAGTGGGTTTAAGTGTCAAAACCCTTGTCACTCAATGCAGCTACTTACCAAAATAAACAACTTACCTTACTTCTCCTTTAGGGACTTCCCACACCATTTTGATAATGCAACAGGACAGTGCAGTGTGTATTGTGCAGTGACATGCTATGTTTGCATGTAGCCATTTAAAGCTGTTTTGGTACAAAAGACAGAATTACTGAAAATTACTCTCTGCTCCCGTAGTTTATGACAGTTATTTTTTATCCCTTCCAAATCTTATTCATATGTGAATTTCTCTATACAAATCACTTTGAGTTACATCAGTTTGTGCACACGATTGTCCGCGTTGCAAATTTCTGCTTCTGTCAATTAAATGTATTTTATCGGTTTCCCCAGGTCAATCACAGCAAGTTACATTCTGTAGTCAAATAAAGCTCGGCAGGTATTCCTCCCACTGTAAGTCTTCATGTTTGTGCAGCTCATTCTTATGTGCTGCTCCTCACATTTAACCCAACGTGTTCAGTCCTGATCGGCCTCCTTTCTGCAGATTTGTATCCTTTTGAAAAAAACTCCCCAGCGCATTGTTCTCGGGGGCTGCTCTTTAACGAAGAAATCCCAGCGCAGGCTTTAAAATCAGATTTCCAGCCAAAAGGATTAGCCTCGGCAGCGCTACCCTTAAAAATTGTATTTATTTTTTTTCCCCCAGCAACTGAAAGGAAAAAAAAAAAAAAAAAAAATCTCAAAAAATATCCAACAGTCTCTCTGGAAGCACTGCTATATCCAATGAGTGGGAGCCCGTGACTGCAGGGGTGAGCAGCACGCCGAGCAGGAGGAGCTGCATGTTTCCACGGGGAGAGGAGGCCGTCGCGGTCAGGTTGAAGGCCTGGTCCAGCAGGGTGCCGTTGCGGAGGCTGTCGGTGCTGTTGACCACCTCCTCCCTCAGCTCCTGCTGCAGCAGCTTGGAGATGAGGCTACTGAAGCGGTTCTCCGTGGTGGAGCGCCAGGTGTCGGACGGCGTCGGCGCCAGCGTGGTCAGGTTGAGCTCGCCCGGGTCCACGCAGACGCCGTCCAGCTTGGCGTAGACCACCTCGCTGAGGTCCAGGCCGGCCACGGACGAAGGGGAGGCGCACGGGATGTCTCGCACCAGCTTGTAGTTCTCCATCCACTCCTTCAGCCACTCCATCGCGCAGTCGCACTCCCAGGGGTTGCGGAACAGGTAGAGGCAGCCCAGGAAGTAGATGGGCTGGAAGACGGAGAAAGGCAGGGTGGTCAGGTTGTTGCTGTTAAGGTGGAGGGTGATGAGGCTGGTGAGGTTCTCGAAGGCCCCCTCCTCGATGGCGAGGAGCCGGTTCCGGTCCAGGTAGAGCACCTCCAGCTCCACCAGGTCGCTGAACCAGGTCTTGGAGACGTTGGTGAGCAGGTTCCCGCCCAGGTTGAGCATCTTCAGCCGGTACAGGCCCTTGAAGGACAAGCCAGGGAGCTCCGACAGCAGGTTGTCATTCAGGTAGAAGTTCTCCAGGTTCTGGAGGTCCTGAAAGGCCTGGTCGTGGATGACGTTGATGCGGTTCTCCTGCAGGTTCAGGTACTTGAGGTTGGCAAGGCCCAGCAGGGAGTTGTAGGCCACCGCCTCGATCTTGTTGCGCTCCAGGTAGATGTGCGTCAGGTTCTCCATGCCGCGGAGGGCCCCGGGCACACGGCGGAAGTGGTTCTGGAAGCAGAGCAGCTCGCGCATGGCCGTCTGCTCCACAAAGATGCGGTCAGGCATGCTGAAGAGGTTGCAGCCGGACAGGTCCAGCCTCACCAGGCGCTTGAGGGCCGTGAAGGTGCGCGTGTGCAGGTACTTGATGTTCTCGTTGTTGGCCATCTTCAGCTCCAGCAGGTTGGGCAGCCCCTTGAAGGCTCCAGGCGTGATGAAGGAGATGTTGTTGTGGTCGAGCGAGAGCGAGCGCAGCGACGGCAGCGTGCCAAAGGCCCGCTCCGGCAGGAACTTCAGGCTGTTCTTGTCCAGGTTGATGGACAGGGCCTCGCAGGGGAACTCCTTGGGCAGGTCGGGCAGGTTGGCGCGGTCACACAGCACCGAGCAGCTCTTCTCCTGCGTGCAGATGCAGCTGGCGGGGCAGGCCCGGGCGCAGGCCCACGGGGCAAAAGCAGGGGGGATCGGGAGGAAAGACACTGCAGGAGGGAAAGACTGCGTCAGAGAGATGCGCAGGGGAGACACCAAGAACCATCACCTCTAAATTTAAATGCAAAACATTTCACTGGGGCGGCAGTATAGCATAGTGATAAGGAGCAGGGCTCTTAACGGAAAGGTTGCTGGTTGGATTCCCTGCTGGGGCACTGCTGTTGTACCCTTGAGCAAAGTACTTAACCCAGAGTTGCCTCAGTAAATATGCAGCTGTATAAATGGTGAACATGTAAAAACTGTAACCTAGGTAAGCTGTTCTGGATATGACTTTCTGCTAAATTGCAATAATGTAATGTGGTCATGCAGGATTCAATCATGGTGGTTTGCAAAATGGTTTGAATGGTGCGAACCATCAGAATGTTACTGTATAGCAACAGCCAATGAAGTATACTCCCAAAGCCCTGCTAGATGTATCAACATTTGTTTTTCTTTTAAAGTTTTCAATTACAATTATCATTTTCATCCCATTATATTAACTGGCCTAGAGAGTGGGCCGTTTCCTTAGCAGGCTGGATAGCAGAGAGAGATGTGGAATTCTTCCTGAGCATCCTGTCTTCAGGATCACCTCAGGTGTGTGTCAGGTTTCGGACATCACCATTGCAAGGTCTGAACATGCTGTCACTTTCAGTGAGTCCAGCTACAGCTGCATCATTCCACACACTGCAAGGCTTGCGTGCTCGAGGACACTCCCAAAGATCTGCTTGAAAACAGGTTGCAATTTATGCAGCTCATCACCCAGGGAAACTATGGCCTTAATAAGCATTTAGGGTTGGAAAAATGCTGTAAGCACGCACCGGCATCCAAAGTAAGAGAATTTGTGCAGATATAGACCATATTCCTCGTTAAGCTGAAGATAATCATCCCATTAATTTATTTGTTTTTGTTATAGTATCTAATGGGGAAGTCTTGCCCTTCCTCGCAGACAATGATAAGCAGAGATAGTAAGAGGCATCCAAGTTGCATTATTAATAAAAGCATTCTCTTATCCAAGTTGCACAACACCGCTGTTACAAAACCAAATGTCCTGATTAACTCGGGGGAAAAAAAACAACAATATTTTAATTGAGCTTCATGCGTCACTGAAGAATTAGGGATTGTCTGTCTGAAAAATGTGTGCCATTTGCCCAGAAACCGCAGTTCTAGACAGGGCTTGGCATAGATAAATTGAACTGTAGTTGTTCCTGATGTTATCATTGAGTAATTGAGTTTTAACTCTATACGAGCCAATTGAGCCATGGACTAATGCTCATAGTACTGAGTAGAGTACGTCAGTTATATCCTGCATCCTAACTGGATGAGGTTTGGTGGGAAGTTGAATAAGTATGCCTGGAAGCTGAATAATTTCTATAGTTGTTTTTTCCCCACTGCTCACAACATTGGAATGGAGGAACTAAAAACAGTCTAGAACCAGTCTTCTGAAGAGCACTTCATGTGAAAAAATCTGAGATACATTCCCTGAACAAATGCTTCTCTTTAATCACTACCAAAGGGGTGCTCAGAACACATGAAGATGTTTTAATTTTGTGCTGATAAAACAAGATTTGTAAGGTCTGGTCCACTTGTAAACATTGACTAAACAAATCTGTAGCTTTCATGGTAAATCTTTTCCAACCTTATAGAGTAGCTGTGCTGCTTATCTGTAACTCTAATTAGACAGTGATGAAATGGGTGGTCTGACTCTAACTGTATAAGCAATCACTTTGCAAATGAGTTCTGCCTTCCCTCCCAATCAGTTTTCAGAGATTAAAGGGTTGAGTGGTACAGAGCATGGACCACTGCAATAGGAATAATTTGATATAGAAGTCATGTTTAAATGGGATTGGAGGCCGCTTATTTTCTGGGCTCCACTCTATAGCTGGTGAACATATCCAGAGTACTGTGAAAATATGCTTAAATCCTATTCAGATTATTACGGTGATTAAAAAGGGGCAGATTAGAGATTACTTAAACAATAGGCAATGGGCATTCTTGCTTTTTTTTTTAATTAAGCAAGACACTGGAATTTGACTGTCATTTTAATTACATTTGAGCAAGCAACTGGTTCACCATTTCGCAAGCCACCATGATTCATCAAAGTAAACCCCCCCCAAACCTTGAGGCAGGTTGCCACTGACAACAATGTGGATCTGGTGCTATTTCTGACTCCATAAATAAAGTGTAGGAAACATTACCGACTGATATCTTGTCACCAACCGATATACTGTATACCTATACATATATTAAAATATACAGTAAACAAAACTATGGAAACCTCAAATGAGAAAGTACTTATATTTTGAAGTAACTAAATTTCAATTTAAAAAGGAGTCTACACATTTTATATTAATATCAGTGCTAATTACCATTATGATTCTTCTATAACAGGCATTTTAAAATCAACACTTTAATATACGGATTGCAGGTACATCAGTCACAGAAACAGTAACATTATTTAATGTGTCAAGGAGAACAGTTTCAAACAGTTGCAGCAGAAAAAAAGGAACGATGGTCACAAGTTGAAGATCACTGACAGGGATAGCTGAACACAACAGGAGAATCGCTAAAAACCACAAACAGCCTCAGAAGTCTTCACCTCTGTAAACCTGTCTCAACAAAGACTATACGTCTTGAGTGTCATAAAGACTGCATTTATGGTAGGGCCGCCATTCAGAAACCTCCTGTAACCAAGGCCAACCACACATCAATGCATAACCTGGTGTAATGAGCACAAAGCCTGGACTTCTGAGCGGTGGAAGAAAGTAATATGGTCTGATGAGTCATTGTTTATCCTCTCCAGACTATGGTTCTTTATTTGGAAGAGCCAGTGGAATACTCCAACCCACATTGCCTGTTCAACTCCTGAACATGGCGGTGGGGATCTGTTATGGTATGGGCATGCATCACATGGAAGTCATTGGGTCTGATGATTACTCTGCATGGTGGCCAAGGAATATGAAGCCTATGGTGCATTGTTTCCTCAAGATGTTCCCATATTCCGAGATGATAATACCATCATACACACTACTAAATGGACACAAAAGTGGTTTCATGTCCACCAGGATTAAATCAAACACCTTCCAAGAACATTTGAACCTTCATGGAAAGTTCTGGAATGTAGTGCTGACTAGATTTCTACCTCCTTAATTTCTCAAAGAACTGGACACTTTCTTTCTTGAAGAATTGTCCAATCTCTCACTAGAAACAGATCAAAATTTGCATAACAGCATTCCAAGGACTGAAGCTGCTCTGAAGGCAAAGGGTGACCCCACTCCTTAGTAGTTAATAAATATTCAAACATTGTTTCCATTATTTTGTCTACCCTTTGTATGAACAATAGAATTCAGAAATGCTTACCGTATATGAGAAGGAAAAACATCACAGTTTTTCACCTGTGGCATGTCAGGACTAAATGGAGATTAAATCTGAGATCTGAAACAGGAAATTTGAAATGACTCACATTACACTAAGTAAATTCAAATCTGATAAAATGAACATTTTTAAATTTGCTAAGCCATTAGGAAAACAGTGATAACTGGTGAAAACATGGCATTTTTGTCTATCGAATTGTACAAGATAAAATCTCTATCAACTAACACATTAACAGTGAAATAAATCATTTATCCTCACGCCTCTTGCAACCATTGTTTACAACTTGGAAACCGAATATGCTAACACACTTGCAATACAAAAGTAGCTTAAAATGTATTGTCAACAGGATCAATGAAATTGTTGTGCGTATTTAAAGCTTCACTCAAAGGTATGTTGCGCGTGTGTCCAACGCAATAATTCGGACAATTCTTGACAGTTTAAGCAGATCCACATTCTCTACCCATCTGAATTCCAAAATCAGAGCGAAGATGTCATCACCGATTTTAAAAAGGAACCCATCCACATACCTGTTTGGCCAGGCGGTCTGCACCACTTGCTCCCAAGCGCTTATTTGAATGGATTTACATTTCTAGTCCTTTTCAGCGTGCACCCCTCTCTCCCCCCCCGCCCCCCCTCCCGCCCCGCGCTTCAGAAAGCCATCACTTAATGGCAATAAAATCCACCAGATCAGTGTTGGGATTAGGTAAGTAAAGTAGTATTCCCAGATCAAAGCAAACAAGCGGCCCTGGAGGCCACAGCGCCGCGGCGCTGGGATTACTCTCCCGCTGCAATCGCCTTACTTACTCCAGCCGGAGCGGCGGCCGCTGGGAGCCTTTCAGAAAATGCTCCTTTTCACGCCGCGAAGCTTCCGTCGTCGTCTACTCCCTGATAAAGACAGTGGCATGTATTGGGGTGTCAAATCTGAAATCGGTCATATCCCCCATTGACGCGTGACTCAATTCAGACCTGCAGGAGCAGACTTGTCTTCACTTGTCAAGCCTCCCTTCCCAGGTCAAAGGTCATCAGCAGTTATCCATTGGTGATGGCAGCCATAACCAGCCGCTTATGGATCACCGCTTTTGTAAACAGTCCTGTTATGTATCAGCCTTGGCAGCAGCTAACAGGGAAGGGGAAAGTACTTCCCTGGGGCGTTGGGTGGGGACACAGAGAACCGGGTCAGGCTCATGGCTGGTGAAGGTGCCAGTGCAGGAACTTAGGTGAGGGAACAAGTGGAAACTGAAAACGGGGAAGGGGATCCAAAGTCCCACACATCAGCCTGTACACCAACAATTTCATCTCAGTATTATTCATTTCAGGACAGCTGACTGAAGGGAACCACTAGTGTACCCTTACTCAAGCTCGTAATTTAAAAACCCAGAGTAGTGAAAAGAAACAGGTTTGAGCTAGAGCGCTGATGACATAAGCCGTAAACACAGTAAAAGATGCATTCTGAGTCACACACTGATTCCAATAGGGTGACGGAACTGATGGCTTAGTGGAACCTAAACTTAAATCCTACCATAACGGTGCTTTAACACTGATGCAAAATGCCAACGTCCAGGTCCTGTAGGGTTGGATCTGTGTATCTACTGAACATGTAAGACATGACTCGTGACATTACAT
Organism: Megalops cyprinoides; assembly: GCF_013368585.1. NCBI lineage: Eukaryota > Metazoa > Chordata > Actinopteri > Elopiformes > Megalopidae > Megalops > Megalops cyprinoides. The sequence continues at coordinate 10,464,731 of NC_050596.1, read as the reverse complement.
TATAACGATGACCACAAGAGATGTAGTACACTTGTATTTATTAAAAATGAAGTTCCTATATTTGAGAACAAACTTATCTACTTAGTTTCAACTAACTTCAACTTAACCTATGGTGCAGTCACATTATGAATAACTGCTAACAATGGTTCCATCATTCTACATTAATACAATGTAATAGAAAACATGCTTGATTTGTAAAGTATTTGCATTTCAAACTTTTATTTTGATAAAATCATACAATAACCGCACAGCTGAGTCTTCTCATGCAGTGCATAGCTTCTAAACTAGTACATAAAGCAAATACTAACTCTAAAGAGCTCCGGCATTCCTCCTAAAACATTTAGCAAGCTGGAAGCTTTTCCAACTGAAATTCTCCTATGATCTGACTCGTTCTTCTACTCTGTAAGACTTATTGCTATAGCTGAAACTTGCTAAATGCTCCAGTCAAACACCAGAGGCGCCAAATACACAAATGCAACAATAGAGAATAACCACATGTTTAAGATTGCCATGTGCCAGACATTCACTGGAGGAAAATAAAAAAGAAAACAAATTGGAGAATCTGGACACTTCTGCACTGATACATTTAGGAAATGTGTATTGGTTTGATAACTTTTGTCCAAACCTTGGCATGTTTGTTTTTCGTTTTTTTCAAATTTTGATGGCCAATTTCAATATTGTACAGAAACATTTGGCCATTAGGCCGGTAGCAGGTGTGGATTTTGACTGAGTCCAATATGACTAACATTAAAAAGCTCACACTACCCCGAAATAAATTAATTTCACGCATACGGGTGACATTCAACATTCAAGTGCCAGTGTTTTTGTACTGTCTTTTGGTCAAGTTTCTTGAAACGTTCAAAGAATCACTTTTAGGCTTACAAAAATAAATATTTCTCAAAAAAGGCGTAATAAATTACACAAAACTAGCAGCAAAAGTAGAATCTAGAAATCTGTGTGCAAATAGCTAAATTCCCAACTGCTAATCCCCCTGGTCCCAAATAAATCCTGGTTAAATATCAAGAACCCTTCCCCTTTTGTAAACAAGCTGCGTTTCACAATCTCCACACAATATTTGGAAGCTTAAGGACACGTACTCAAGACATTTATATATAAAACTAGATGTGCAATAAAATAACTCTGTAAAACTTGATGGGCACAACATACATGGGCCTAGACCTAACTTAAATAGCACCAGTCATCTTAAGTTACCTCAATACTGTCAGGGCATCCGCTTCATCTAATTTGATTTCTTTAAAAAAAATTTTCAAGGCACAACACGCTTGAGAATAAATCTATTGCACTTAAGTTAAATGCCATTTTCTCCTCCCTCCGTTCAGCTTTCTTTGCAGAATGAACAAGAGAAGCTGACGCTAGCTCCCCAGCCGATGAGTCTGAACACACATCAGGGCGGGTTAACTCCAGGAGCTGAGAGCGCCGATGTACCATCAGGAGGAAAAAAAAAACCCCTGTCTTTGGCCTGATCAAGTGGAATACACAGCCAGTATGCAATGGAAACCTACGCAACTAAAATGGTGGTGCACTCAACTGCACTGCCCTCCGACCCTGCCGACACCCTGTGCAGCCGCCTGTTTGTACTCTACATTACTGACCTCTGCAAATCCCCAACAGCTTCTTGTCTTTGAAAAGGAGCCATGCCTCTTGGTAAGCCGAGAATCTCTTTCGGAATTGAACGCAGCTTGAAAAAGAGAAAAAAAAAATGTGTGTACACGTTTGGAATAAAAGTAAAGCCCGCTGCACAATTCATTTGTTATTTTTTTTTTTGTATCTCCTTGACCAAAAAACACCAACACTAGCATGCGTTTTCGGACCGGGTCAGCCATGAGATTCCGCAGGGCTGAGCCGGTTCTGTGGTCCTTGTTCAGCCATTCCGTCTTTCAATATGGCAGGCATTTTTTTTGTTGTTTTCTGATATACCATTTTGTAAAATGTAAGAAACGTTATCAAAAAACTTCCGTTTGTCAATTGCCCCCCCCTTTAAATGTTTCAAGTTTAAAAAAAAAAAAAGAACGAAAAAAAACCAAAAAAAAAAAAACCACCCAACTTAACAGCCAGCTCGTGATACTTTACTAAGCTGCCATAACACTGTCAAGTCAATTGCAAGAAGTGGAGTAACACATTCCAGCATTGTGTCTCAACACCAGTGTGTCTGAATGTGTTCGTGTGTGTGTCTGCGTGTGTAGGTGTGTATCAAAATGGTTCAATTATTACTTTTTTTTCTGAACATTAGATCACAACTGGAATGGCTTTTTGAAGACTACCATATCCCTAATAGGTGCCTATCCAGGATAGAGTGAGCAAAAAATTAGAACTCTTCATCCCTTGAAAATACAGTTGCCACACAAGGAATCGTTAACGTTAGACACTTCCAAGATGGTTCCCCGAGCACCTTTTGTGCTCTCGCCTCTAGAGGAGGCTATCAGATGTCCCTGTGACAATTTGAAGTTCAAATGGAGTAATGACTTACTCAAAGTCATTTCATCCCAGTGTTTGCCAAGGTTTGATTTAGTACAAGATTTTCTTTTTTTTTATGCCTTTAGAAAATAATTGAACTCATGGCCAAGTTCAGCCAGCAATATGACACTGAAAATAAAATGTCCTGTCTGAATTTAAAGGCACAGTACATTAACAAACAAATGATCCTCAGTTTGTACAGAGACAGAAACGATGCGCAGTGGAAAACTACAGTCCGAGATTCTATCAGGCGTTCACGTCAGCGGCCATGTTTAGTCTAAAGGTGTGATGCTCCGTTTCTCCTCCCCGCTGGCCATCTCTCTTCATCTCTTCCGGCTCCCTCTCACGACGGCGTCAGAGAATCACAGCTGGTAATGTACTGCGAGTTCTTGAAGCTACACAGGGTATAGTCTGGCTAAGTTACATGTGGTTTCCATTCAGCTAGTTTGGCGTGGTGACCTCCACTGCTAGGGGGGTGGGGGGTGGGGGGGGGGTTTAGTTTCCCCACCAGTCGACCTGGGAGTAGTTTCCTCCATAGCCGTCGCTGCTGTAGAAGTTTCCAAAGCCACCTGCGAATTAAAACCAGGTCGTGAGTGGCCACAGAATGGCACAAGGGCTCATATGTATTCTAGCCGCTGGCATATGAAGAAAATCTTTAATTTCACAATGCTACAATTCAAAGTAAAATTCAAAAAAGCAAAGTGCAATTTAAGAAAGATAAGGCATCCACCCCCCCCCCCCCCCAATGAGGACGGACTGAGCGCGAAACCAACCCTTGCCACCGCCAAACCCGCGGTTCCCGCCGTGGCCTCCGGAGGTGCGGCCGGCCCGGCTGCCGAAGCTGCTGTTGCCACTGCTGGTCTGACGGTAATCCCTGGCCCCAAAACCACCGGAAAACCTTCGGAGAGAAAGCTCGAATTAGCGGCCTGCCTCCGTGGGATTTGAATAAGAGATACAGCTGTTACTGAACCTGCCGCATTCGCACTGACTGCCCTGCACAGAGTGAAAGAACCCCCAGTTAGCACTAAGGGAGCGGTGTACCTCTTGGACCGGCCCCGGTTGCTGCTCTTGTGCTGGTGCTCGTACGCCAGGCTCTCCAGCCAGGACGGGACCTCCTGCTTGGCCTCAACCAAGATGTCCAGCAGGTCCTTGGTGATGTTGCTGTTCTTGTCGTTGAAGAAGGATGTGGCCAGCCCTTCGGAAAACACAGGCACTTTATTTGTACCACTGTGGCACGTGATGCATTTGCAGCCTCATCTCACGTCAGCCGAAAATGGGAAAACTGCACCAAATGAAAGCACCAGGCCAACAACAGTGAAGGCACCGTGTCTGAAGCTTACCGAGGTTGCCGACACGACCAGTACGGCCGATGCGGTGGACGTACTCTTCGATGTCACTGGGCAGGTCAAAGTTGATGACATGCTTCACATTGGAAATGTCAAGTCCACGTGCAGCAACCTGCAACAGCCGACGGGTTACCAGCAGTTCTAACAGAACCTGCCTGGCCTGATACTGTCAAGATACTACTGTTGGGAAAGCTCTGTGCCATTAACGTATGGCCTAGCAAGCTGCCACACTACTTATATTTTAAGCCTCACTGGTCATTGCTTGTCAGTCATACATTCCTCTGGGAAAGGGGACCTTCCCAAAGAGACTAAAACAGTGAAACATGGATCAAACTGAACACTAGTCTGTTCATCACTTCACTGGATGTTGTCCACCTCCTCTAATGCCGGCACAATCAGAGGAGAATTATACTATACTGTGCATACGTGCTAAGCAGGCTAAATCTCTCACTGAGGCGGACAGGACTGGACAGAGGGGAAAAAAATGCTACATACCGCCGTGGCGACCAAGATGGGGCACCTTCCTGAACGGAACTGGTGGAGCGCCTCCTCTCGGTCTCGCTGAGAGCGGTCGCCGTGGATACTGGTGCACGCGTAGCCTTCGCGGTACAGGAAGTCCTCCAGCGCGTCGGCTCCCTTTTTGGTCTCCACAAACACCAGGGTGAGGGAGTCTTTGCCTGCAAACGGAGACAGTGCTGAGGGCGGGCGCGTCCGAGCCCGGGCAAGCAGCCGGGCACCGCCACGGGACGGAGCGTCACAGGACATGAGCTCACCGCCCTCGGCCGTGTACGGGCCCAGCATGGGGGCTCTGCGCACAGAGACCAGTGAGCTCATTCTGCGTAAAAATGGCAGGCAGCCCAAAGCAGGGACTGGATGTATGACGAGCGCTTTTGCCTTCATTGACAACCATTAAGTAAAATCTGTCTGGGCTTTAACAGAATACCAAAATAACCTGTTTACACAGCATGAGGTGTTCAAATGAGTCACTGCCACAGGTAATATGGTCTCCTAAATTTCCAGTAAGCGTTCAATTGTCTGCTCGGCTCCGGTTAGGTTCAATGTTTGTCACAAAGGATATCGTTTTCTTTAATGGCTATCACAGCGAAAGCTGGGGGTGTGAGAGGTTGTGGGTATGATGGTATGGGCAGGCTGACAGAAACAGGCATTTCAGATCCACGTGAAGTGACTTCCTCTGCTGACCTGCCTCCTGATGCCGGGTTCGGACACGGGGAGCGGAGCGGCCGCACAGAACGCAGGCATTCATACCTCCTTTCCACTTCAATGCCGCGTTGCCATGGCGAAGCGCTAACCAAAGCGGCCCACGCGGGCCCCGTGAAATCTATTTTTGAAAACGTTGTATGTATTATGTTTGGTAGCCATGACAGCAGACCTCAGAAACATCAGAGACAGGGATCGTGTTGGTTTTTGCCATGGAATTCATACATCTGGGGGCCGTTTAATACTTTGTGCTATCGGTGGTTTTACATATGCACTGCAAGCTTTGTGCAGTTCCAAGGAGTATGCTACAGCACCTTGGAAGCTTACTTAACCATTCCAGAACAAACACCTAATGTGGTCTTGCACTTCCCTGTGTCAGATATACTGGAAACAGGGCAGTTTGGCTTGTAATGGCGGCAAAACATTTGGTGATACAAAGCTGTGAGGAAGAGATATTATTCAAATTAATATTAAACATTTGGCTATTAAGTATTACTACTAATGCTACTCAGTATTACTAAAAAGTGGTATGTTAACCAGACTTGAAAATGAAAGTCACTTCACAGGCAAGTGGAAAAATGTACTAACAAATTGTCTCAGACAGTAACGCTCAGCCAAAGTTACTTTTCCCAAATGCTACTAGTGAACAGAGCCGTGTGTGAAATATAATCTGGCCATATTGCCTGAGTTTGCACTAGCGCTGAGAATTTCCTTCATTAGGAACTGCCATGCGTTACTGTCGATAGTTATTCAGGCCTTTCAATTTAGGAAAAACAAACTTGACAAAAACAATTTAGGCCAAAGAAAAAGTGAAATGAGGCAGGCATTCTACTACCACTTTACAACAATAAAGTGCCAACTTACCAGGTCTCTCTGGGTTCTCACTTGAATTTTCCTGAACCTCACAGGGAATGACTTTGAATAAAACCAAACCTCGCGATAAACTTCACAGCATTGTACAGCACAACTACAGTTTACAGGCTACATATACAGTGTTGTATGGTAGATGACATCCCTACAATCGATGCATGCTGCAATTCATGATGAAAAAGCAACTCCAGAGGATACTTCTGTGCCTGTCTGTGTGCTGCTTCAACAATGCATACCCCTGACATTTAGCTTAAAAGCAGACTTTCAGTAAAATGGGGGTGGATGGAAAGGTATTACTGTAACAAACATTGAACCTCATAATTACCTACTCATACACACATACATGTAACAGCAGACAGATACACATATTTATACACAGCGCCTAACTTTTGTGAGAACCATTACTAAGATCCACAGGTGGCTGGGTTCGAATTGTTAATTACCTGTGGCGTTCAGCAGATCGAGCAGGAATGACCTCTTGTCACTTTCTTCAACCCAAACCACTTTCTGGGTGATGTTTTCAGAGGTGGAGCCAACGCGGCCCACAGCCAGGAAAATGTACTCCTCCAGGAAGTCGCGGGCCAGGATCTGAACACACCAAATGTTAGCGCGCCGCTCCACAGCACAGCTTTCCCCCCCCCATTGCGGCACGCTCCGAGCAGTGTCTACCTGAATCTCCTTGGGGAAGGTGGCGCTGAACATCATGGTGTGGCGCAGGCCCTTGGGCGGCATGGTGTCCTGCTCCACGATGCGCCGAATCTGGGGCTCGAAGCCCATGTCGAGCATGCGGTCGGCTTCATCCAGCACCAAATAGCTGAGGGGGAAAGAGAGACCTAAAATTACATACTAGCGCAGACAGCCCCCAAAAGCAAAACTAGCGATGGGACTTACTTCAATGCAGCATCAGCTATCAACAACATGGCAAATACTGTCATCAGTGTGACTCGAGAACAGCAGATCACCATGCTAAAAGCAGTGTCTACAAGAGCGCTTTCTGCTGGTGCATCAGTTCCCTGCATGATTACCAACAGCAACAAGCTGTCAGAGCACACAGGTGAATTTCAGTAAGAGTAAAAGATCAAGGCTGAAAATGCAGGCACAATTTCCATTCATAGTCTGCATAAATGACAGATGCTCCAACTGGAGATCACGCCGTACACTGTAGCTTTCACCATCAGTATGTTTTTGTGAAACTTGCATCCAAGTTAAATGCGTTCTCATCCCTTCTCCGGGCGACTCACTTGCAGTAGTCCAGGCCGATCTTCCCTCTCTCCATCATGTCCACCAGGCGGCCGGGGGTGGCCACCAGCAGGTGACAGCCTCTCTCCAGGTCCCTGATCTGCTGGCCGATGTCAGCCCCTCCGTACACCACACACGGGCGCACTTTGGAGCGGTACGCAAACTGGAGACGAGACACGGGCACGCAATCGCAAACCTCGCTCCGCAAACAAACGTTACCTTAAACACCGTGCATGCTGTTCTATTGCTCATCAGTGGGATCTGGCTTCCCGGAGGACTCACCTTTCGGGCTTCATCGTAAATCTGGAGAGCCAGCTCTCTGGTTGGGGCCAGCACCAGCGAGATCGGATACTGCTTGCGTCTGCCGTACTTTCCATTTTCCTGGAGGAGCGAAAAACTACCTGAGGAAATCTGCTCGCGGCTGGAGAAAGCCCTACAATTGTCACGATTCGTTTATCGCCTGTACACACAATCACTCTGCAGCGGAAAAACACTTTCACCGCACCCGGGGAGCAGACATTGGATATATCTGAGTATTATACTCCACTTCTCCGGATGTGCTACCTGGCTGCTGGCTTTGACGGCCTGCAGGGCCTCTCCCGGACCTTCAGTGTAGATCTGGCTCAGCACCGGGAGCAGGAAGGCTGCAGTCTTTCCAGAGCCTGCACAGAAACAAAGACCATGCACACTGAATCACAAGGCCAGCGAGGTTTAACACTCGGCGCCCAATTCAAGGAGACTGCAACAGTCATTTCACCTCAACATCTGAGAACACATCCACTATTTAGCATCCATTCCTAAACACAATCTTCAGTGGAGCCATTTGCAATGTAGTACTGGAGGTACACGGGACACTGAATGGTCAGTGCTGGGAGCTGTAACACTGTAGAAGCTGGGGACTGCTGACCTGTCTGAGCACAGGCCATCAGGTCTCTCTTGGCCTTGATGATGGGGATGGCGTGCTTCTGAACGGGGGTGGGCCGGGTGTAGCGGCTCAGAGCGATGTTCCCCATGATGATCTCTCCCATGTCCACGTCATGGAACTGAAAGCGAAGGTCACGTTAGGCCCACGCTTACCGACACAGCTCTCAGCGTCCGGCAGAGGGGGGCAGAGAGGACTTACGCTCTCAATGTGGGGAGGGCAGTTGGTGCCGGTGGCCTCGACGGGAATGTCGTCGTACTTCTCGAAGTTTATGCCGGTGTTGCTTCCGGAGAACAGCTCGCTGAAGGGGGGGAATGACACGGAGTTGGGTCAGCGTGAATGGCAGCCCAGCAGGGACAGGCGCATGGAGGTCAGGTCACTATAAAGGAGGGGAAACTCACTGCTCCAGGCGCTCGTTGGGAGACGTGGGCTTGGACCAGTCCTCCTCGTCCCTGGAGTCCTCCACCCAGCGGCTGTTGCCGCCCCCCTCCCGGGAGCCAAAGCCGGGCCGCTCGAACCTGCCGAACCGAGAGAAACGTCAATGCATTCACATCCTCATGCTGGGAGCGCACTGCGGCCTACAAGTCACCTCGCACAGCTCACTGTAACGAAGCGTGAAGCAGACAATGTGGACCAACAGCGCTTCACTGATGAACAAACATCACAAAGGCTTCTGCTGCACCTGGTGCTCCAGTCAGACTACAAGACAGGCCATGTGCTGCCCTCTACCATGCCACACTATGTGCTGTTATAACTGTCTAGAGGAAAACTGCCTTATTTTTTTCCCTACAGAGATTGCTCCAAATGCCACCGCTGATTACCACAACACACTGACTGAACACCAATGTAACTGTCTGCAGATAGACAGTGTATGACCGGAAGTGCCATTTAGCAATTGCTCACGTTAATGGTTAATGCAGCACCTCCTAAACCGCAACATATATAACAACTGAATATAACTTCCCCAAATCCACAAAAGCGGAAGCTAATGGTGAGGAGTACCGACAGACCCAGACTCGCACGCTTCCGCAATGACGGATGCAAACGGAAGCGAGGCGACCCTCACCTTCCTCTCGACCCGGAGCCTCGGTCGTTGAAGAAGGAGGACTTCCCCCGATCGGCGCGCCCTCCGAAGCTGGTGTAGGCATCCCTGTTGTCTTTGATGGCATTCCATCCGCCTCCATCTTTGTTGTCATAACCAAACCCTGCGGAACACCAGAGGTGAAACGGACGGTTGGCGGAATCGGGGATCGCTTCATTATGAAACCCTTCATTTCAGTCAACTGTGGCTATAATGCGATTTCACACATAATTTGATGGGAATGGTACTTAGTGCGACACTGCTGTTTATAGATTAGAGAAAAATGAAGTAGTTCTTCATAATCTACTGCAGTAACTCACTTCAACGTAAAGCCTAGCCCTCCAGGAAAGCAGCACACACATCTTAAAATTCTTATTTTCATCTTAGAAAAAAAAAACTACTTTGAGAACTTTGAAAGTACCAGTAAAATATATATTCAACTGCCGATTATAGGGCTGTGAATTATCTGTGCCGACGGTGGAAACCGTCTGTACACTCAGTTTACATCAATGGAAGTAAATATTACCCTGGTGCACATCATGAACGTACAGGTAGGTAGAGTGCACCCAGTGTTCACCAAGCATTCTAACAGACCTAGAGTCAAAGAATAATATGACAAATTAAGCCATACTTAAAATGGTGAGACAGAGGTAGCTAGCTTTAGCTCTAACTTTTTAACCATATATGCCAACATTCCCTGTCACCAGTTAGTAAATTGCTCTTGGTACATGTATCTTTGTTGGAAGCAAATTAAAATCTGTGTGAAGTACTTAGCTAAACAGGTAATTCACTCTCTGACTAGCAGTTGTCATTGTTAATGTTCATATTAAAAAAAACTGAGATACACTGCAGGTTATCTCCCACAGCTCCCACTGATTAGATAACTGGGTGTTGACAGAGGACATTACTCTCCAACCTGAATGTTGCATTGGCTGCGACTGGTTAAAGGCACCGCCGCCTCTGCTGCCGCGGTATCCGCCACGCCCGCCTCTGTCTGTGCGAGAGGGCCCGCGTCCGCCGAAGCTGTTGCGCTCCCCATTCATCCGGTTGTCCCTGCCGTCATGGTAACCATTCACAAAGCCATTGTTGCGTCCCCCATCCCATCCAGGAGAATCTTCATTCAGAAGGAGAAAATGAAAAGCAAACAATTAGAGGGGGGTAGTGCACACATTAGCCTAAGAGTGCACACCTAGCCTCTAACCACAACTACACTGAACACAAAACCAAATGGTTTTGGTCTCTTCACAACAAAAATCTGGCTCTTATGGTTTTAAGCTAATGGAAGCTATAATTGGCAGTAGCTGTGTCCCATCTCATCTCGATTCGGGTACATCAAGAAGAAAAAAAAACCACTGAAGTTCCAATGACCTGTGTGTTACTTGCTTGACTTGTTTGTGGGAAAGCTGGAGAGAAAGCAAACTCCTGTGAACATCTGCTGATGTTTTAGCTCTCATCTCCCCTGCCTAATTCACACCAGCGCCATGGTTTGGAAGGCTGCGTAAGGCTATTAGGGACGATACTCTATTGGCATATGAAGCAGATAGTTTAGTCATGACAAACTGCACAGATCAACAGCCTCCCACACAGACAGCAGGAGCGTTTTATATACAAGGTGTATGTAGATATGTATGCAGCTATATAATGCACATTAAATTTGTGCAGGTTACACACATTAACGTTACAGATTATTTAGTAAGGAGCAAAAACAAAATTTTGGAAACTGTACAGTAACAAAGTAAAGTGATGATGTAATACGCTTCATACCCAGTGATGGAAAATCAGGACTGGCTAATCTAACTCTAGAACAGCGCTGGTCAGCATTTGGAATCCCCGACAAAAACACTCCCTGTACAATCTACTGCCAGTCCTATCTGTCATTAAGTTATCCCCACTGACAACCCTTGTAGGACTTGTAATGCAATACCAACACAAGAGCAGACACACGGCCATCCCTTCAGCAGCTAAGCCATTTCAAACACCACTTTTCCACATGCATGCATTTTCAATTAAACTAGGTTAAATCCACGCAAATGGAGTAATGCACACACTCAACACGTAACACACAACTCTGCCCATTGTTAAAAAGCATCATTTTGAATTCTTATTCAAACGACCTTTTATACAAAGGTTTTTACATTCCTTAAAATTAAAGGATTATATTTCTTTGCTTCTTTTCAGACAGCCTCAAGATGACATGATTTCAAATGCATATCTTACATCCCCATCCATTCAAATGAGAAATATGCTAGATTAAAAAAAGCACAAGTAAAGCTCTGCAATACTGTGCAAAACAAGACAAAAATCAAGCACAGTAACATCAGGGAGAGTATAATTCCTGAAAGGATAATCATGTCAGGTACCAGTAGAGGTCCACTGGGGAAATTTGTCATACTCTTGTCAAACTTTTCACCTTTTACTGGACTTGGATTGTGAACTAAGGACAGGAGTTTGGATTCCAAGTCATCTTTCAGGACTCCAATGTCTCCTGGTTAAATAGGAGTTGCTATTCATAAGTCCTGCAAACTGCCAAGATAGTGATGGCATTTCAAAGATGCTGGTACCCTATTAAATACCAAAAGTACTAACATGGTAATCAATACAGTCTCATATGCAATTAAATCAGGAGGGGGAAGTTCACTCAACAAACTACTTTCCAGCTGCAGAATTCAAAACAAAAATCTGCATAAAGCTGTAACTCAAGAGCTTGCGTTAGTATTTAATAGCCATTGCTGAAGTATTCAAGCCCCAGCTCCCTGTCGATTTAAGCACCCCAACACTGGTTAGACAGATTACAGTGCAATATTAATAAGGCTACGATTCTGTCACGGATGTCACGGATACCTTGAAATAAGATGCCACCCATGCAATCTTTAAAATTCAGAATACCAGAATGAAATGTGAGTGGGTACTAAATAATAGCTGGCTTCATATAAAACAAGCGTTATAAAGGTCTGTTTCTCTGCTGTGATGAACAGATGAGATTACAGAACTGACCTTTGAAGGTAGAATTTCTGTTTCCAAGGACAAAGAATTCAAATAAAATGTGTTTTAACCAATAAAATACAGGAAAGCAGCTGCATGCTTTCTTCATAACCTCCTCCACACTGATGCAATTGCTGTGTTATTTCATGCGAATGCATGTGCAAAACATGCCCTTGACTTCATTTTCCAGAAGTCAGCTTCCATTTTTTTCCGTTCTTGCCTACTCAAAGATTGCCATCTTGTTATTGTGAGGTACACGTACTGAGGTGCTAGAATTAAAGCAAAACGGCAATGATACAGCTTAAGGTCAAAACGTAACACTTAAGTAGAGGCTTGGTGCATTATACTGCTCGTTCTTACAAATCGCAAACAAAACTGAAAAGAAAAAAAAACCCTGAAAGTACGCAGCACAAGCCTGAAAATCTGTCAAGCATTTCTTCCTGAGCAGACCCAACACCTTGACCTAAAACCGCTGAATATTTTTCAGTCTACTCATGTTCAGAGAGAATCTGGCCATGCTCGCCCTGACATCTTAATAAAACCCTTAGGACTCTGGATGAGATTTTTTTCCCCACCCTAAGGCTGTCTTGTTACCAGTTCTGTCAGAAAAGGAGAGAAATATGCTGAAACTAAAGGAAAGTTACACTTGTAAGGCTTACATGCAATGTAAAAACCAATGATATCTAATCGAAGGGTACATTTCAGTGATTTCCTGCATTAAGTGTGTGCAGTCCAATACCTGCCTGTATCCTGTCCGTGACATTGGAAATTCCTGTGCTAAAATCGTAGCCCCTTACACCACTTCGGAAGCAAGCCGGCCGTAATGCAAGATTTAATGACCAATCAGCCCAAGTTCATGAACTATATATTGACCATTAAAAAGCGACCACACACAGTCATGTGCAGAGATTAGAGAGAGCTGGGACAGGCCGGAGTGCTGCGGCACTCGGACATGCACACACATCCAGGTATACCACATCTGTCTGGCCAGCCACCACAGTAGGTTTGAGAAAAGGGAAGCTCCTGGGAAGGGTATCCAGGGTAACCTGAGTAGAAGTAAAAGGCCCTTCATCAAAACTAAATTAAGACAATATAGAATGCAGAGAAAAAAAGTTACCAGCCTAACAGTCCATTCCATTTGTTTTACAAAAGGAAATAGAACAAAACAGTGTACATCATTTTCTACACGTAGCATCTCAGCTGAAGCGTCTGCGTGCATTCAAAGCACAGCGGGAAATTAGAGGAAGACGTAGCCTGCGGTGTGTAATGCTACGCTTAGGATGATCCCCTCAGAAAAGCTCAGCCAGTCCCCCACCCTGCACAACACCAAATCTTTAAAGAAAAAGGAAAAAAAAAAAAAAACAAAACTGGAAAATGCAAACACCAGCCCCTGCTCCAGTTAGCAAGAGGAACTGCATGGTGAGTGATTTACAGTAAGCGGGTAGCAGATTTTCAGTTTTACAACTGATCTGGCAGCAAAATCAACCCAGATACCAAACTGACCAGGAAAAAAAAATAAACATTATAAAGCTTATTCATACAATCACTTTTCCAATTCCTTCACTGAAACAGCAGATTGACCATGCCTTTATTCTGTTTAAGTGGCCCCTACGTGTGGGCACTTGATTGAAACATGCAGAAGCTGCAGAGCTTCCCTGAGCACAAGCTGGCAGAACACAGACTTACAGCTCCTCACTGGTGCCACTGAATAACCGCTCTGCCTACCAGAGGCATAAGCATTACCTGCTGTGAAAAAATGAAAATCAAGTCAAGGAAATGAGAAGGTGGTGCACTTTAAGGCTAATTCATACATCATCTCAAAGATTTTAAGAAAAAAAATGGAAAAATGTTTGTGGGACTGAAAGGTAACTGAACACCAGGTTATCTTCACCCAACTAAAACATTCAGACATATGGGGCACGTTACAAATGTGAAACAGGACTACCTATTCCGATTTCTTTTTTTCTTCTTTATTTATACTGTCGTCCTCCTCCAAATTTGAATTGTGAAGCTGAGTCTGAGCTGTCCCACTAGAGAAATCTATATTCTCAGATCATTTCCCTTGTTTCTTTATTCCTTTTTTGCACTACATTTTACCATTCTCCTTCCACTCACATACCTTTTTGCATACCACTCATACCTTTCCACAAAAAACTGGAGAGAGTGATGCGTCATTCTGAAGAAAAAGGTGTTAAAACTCTGGCAAGCACCTGCTTTCAGAACTTAGGTGTGGAAAGAACAGCACTCTCACGTTTGAGTTATCAGATAGAGTTCACTTCCGCTTTCAGTAATTCCATTTGCACATCATCTTGGAAACCAGTATCTAATTTTTACATGCATGGTAAAAACTGATCCCGGTTCTGGCCATTTGGCAATGGACTCCTGTCTGAGGGTTTAGAGAAATTAGAACTGACACTGCTTCCACCCAGGGAGTTCTGACCGACCGACTCCACCCACCGAACAAACATGTCTGTATTTCTGTACTACGCAAAAATATTGCTGCAAGGACTTCAAGGGAAAAGTGATAAACCTGGAACAATTACAGGAGGACAGCTACCCACACAGTTTCATTCTAAGCCTGTGTAATGCAGGAATTAGAAATGAGAAAAAAAAATCCAAACATAGCTTAGTTACTGTCCATTAGCGATATTATCCCATCTTATAAGATTTCTATAAAGGCCCATCATTTCTTTCACTAATCTGCCCTGATTATATAAAGTCAGGGTTTACCAGCAGGGAGGCCATCCATTCTATTTCACCTAGTCAGAATACTGTCGAAATGCCATCTAGATCCAATGATTTGATCATTACTTTAAATTGCCATACGTCATTGCTATACAAGACTTTTTAAATGTTATGCATGTGTCTGACTGAAGGAGCTATGTAAACTGAGAGCAGTGCACCCGCCTGTTGGATTAAAACTTTGCCTCGGCGACCAAATGCCCTCAACCACATCCTGCCCCCACCCTGGTGAGAGAATGTCACGGATGTCACTGAGTGACATTCCTCCTCGCTGATGTGCGACTACAAACAGATACGATTTAGAATGCCATACGATTTATAAAAACAAGTGGCAATGGGCACCAACTCCCTTCACCATAAAGCTGACGAGATAACGTTCCTAGCTGCAAGACAAACCTGCTTTATTCATTTTTGGAAATGCCATATTCTCTTCCAGGAAAGGAAAGTTCCATCGCCGGCAGCCAACAACAGGCACTTCTACCTACCGGTTCCCATCCTCTTCCCCCAGAGCATAAATGCATTTCCTGACAGCTTTTAAATATAGGGAAACTTCATGTCCCGTGTGGGCCACTAGGGTTGCAACCCCAAACAGTTTTACTTCCTCATGTTTAAATATTATAACTCACATCCTGGAGTCCAGTGAGAAACTTATGAACCCATGCCTTATTTAATGATTCTGGTTAACTGTCCTTCCCATTAGAATTTACAACACTGGAAATCTTTGAAAAAGGCTGGTAAAACGCTCATAATAGCAAGTCACGAGAAACAACTGCATACGTGGATTACTTATGGTCACACTTCCTTTCCCAACAACCATGACTATGACACTTGTGTACACACCAAGGGCCAAAAAACCTCAAACCTTAATGACTTAGCTATTGCAAACCACTTCCATTTTCATGATTGATCATTTCTTGATCTTGACTCATGGTCTCCCAAATCATGGTAGAAGACAGATGGACTGTTCCTCAGCCAACTCCTGCCCAATTCCTGCCTCCAGCCTTCTGCTGCCACGAGAGCACTCTTCTTGTGGCTTCTCTGGTTTTATTTCTTGATTTGCACCAGGGTTGACATTCAACAGCTTCAACAACTTCCTTGCAAGCACTCAATCACCCGCCTGACGAATGCAGTCCTTGTGAAATGGTCACATTGTCAGTCTTGAATGATCAATTCATAAAATCCAGTGTCCTGTGGACTTCATTCTTCTGAAAGCATACTGGCATGAATACAATGGAACAATGGCAGTGCACCATCAAACTCCTTCCACTGCATCATCATACCAACTTTCCAATGTTATGGTTCAATGATCATTTTGAAGATGTTTTTAGATAAAATACACACGAAAAATGGTCAAACATGGCTGGTCAGAAAGGGCTTATTCTCTCCAGAAAGGTTTTGAAATGTCATCTCGATCTTATAGCATTATCTTCACATCACTGATCTCACACATGAAAGCCATAGGACAGGTCAAATGTCTTCTACAATAACAATGAACTGCGAGCTACAGATGTTTTGATAAGTATATTTTTAAAGAGCCTGTTTCAGCGTCAACTTAGTCATGCTATGAGAGAAGTGGACTGACTTCTCTGTCGAACAATGGAACTGGAACAGCGAATACATATATGTGCACACACTATTCCAGATAATGGTCTTTACCCTGGTTACAGGTGTATTCCAAATAATCGGTCTACATGTGCCATGAAATACACCTACCAGTAATATGCCTGTATGGATCATAATCAGACCATCCTGAATAAACCCTGTGAAGGGCAGGGGTAAATATTCCCTCCCCTCATGTGTAATTAGAGCTCACATGTTTGGTATCATCTTGTGCTGCATGTAAAGATAGCTGTGACAAAGGATAGGTGATACAGCACCGTGACATATGCTGGTACACACCAATGAGTTTGCAAAGTTGTATGCGCTCATTTTAATCTAAGATAAAATTAATTGATCAATAATTCATGTTTACTCTGATTCATTCAAACTTTGACTGGAACAGCTCTCTGACTTGAAGCAAGTACAGTTGTTATCTTTTTTTTCCCCCCTCTGACAGTGGTGTCAATGTCTTGCAAGTATTGCTGTACTATTTTTTCCCTGAACTCTGTTATGTTCAGTGCTCAGTACTTTTACAAGTAGAAGATCACCAAGCTGACTGCTGAAATCATGTTAAAGAATTTTTAAACCAATTTTCAGAGACTTTTGATGAAGGAGAAATTTGCTTCATAATCATTTTACGTGGAATTGTATCGGCTCTATATGAAATGAACTTCAGCCAAGCGGTCCAGGTCTGCGATGCTGAATTTGCTGAATCTCCACTGGTGTTAGGACAGTGCAAAATCCTAAAACTTCAAACAGCAGTCAAGCCATCTCCAGGAACCCTCTGGACCCACTGATTCCCAGCCTCCCAAAATGCAGGAGCAACATCACACAACTAACATCTGGTGAGAACCCTCATACTAAAGAGCTTCTTTTGATTTTCACAATATTTTGTTTGCGTTTCTTGTTAAACATCCACGACACATATGTAGGTAAAAAAAACAATGAAACACTTTTAGAGACACTACAAAGGAATCCTTAAGGGGCACTTTTTCCATCTTTTGAAAATCTACACACCAGTCATTAGCTTAAAAAAATAAAAAAACAGTGCAGATGTCACCTGTAAATTGAAGGTTCTCTAAGTATACCATTACTGCATGAAAAACATCAGCTCTTACCATTTTTAACGGCATCTTTGTTCCGTAAATGAGGTGGAATGTAACGCCCTAAAAGGAGAGACACACATTTAAGGAGAACAGCAATTACCACCAGACCATCAGAGGCATATTCACTGCAAGGCATGCAGATTAATGCAGGCAGTCTTAGCATGGTAATGCTCATGGTAAAATGCTAGCATGTCTACAGTGAGTCATCAGAGTTCAACATTAACAGTTACCAACTTGTGCTGGGCAAGTAAAACTGGTCAGCGACTAATGCCGACATGAGATTCAAGGTCTCCAGTTTGAACACAACTGGGAGGATGAGGTGAGCACAGTGACAATCTTTCAGGTGTTTTTTTAAGAAAACAATAACAGTAATTGTCACTGGACAAGTAAAATGGATCTCTGCGTGGGCAGAATAAACTTTAAAGAAAAACACATGGCAGATCGAAATAAGTTGTCTAAATGACCTTAATATTACAGTTAAACTATGCCATATCCAGGCAAGTAGAAATTTAGTTTGGGCAAGTAAATATCTGACCAACTTTCCTGCCTGTGCAAGTGAGAAAAAAAGCTGTTCTCTGCATGTTCTGGGACAAATTAATGTTACCAAGGCCAAACGTGACAGGACTTAATGTAAGAACATCAGAACCAAGCACACAGATACTCACTGCCTGTCCCACCTCCACCCTGCCCGTTAGCTGCAGAGTTCAAGTCTAGGGCAGCAAGCTGCAAGAGAGATGATACCTTCAGTCAGTAAACTATTCATGCTCTTCACATCATGCCAAAAACCATTAAACGCCCACATTTTCTGATAAAAACATATATCCATATCCATCCAACATATAATATCCAAGACGCACATGTTACATGGGACCATATGCACTGCAAAGTGAGTGGACTGTCAAAAAGAATAAACAGCAATAATAATCACAACTGGGTCATTTATGTCATGTACTTGCGGTACTGAACATCGTGGATATCGTTTTCATTTCTTTATAGAGAGATGAAGGCAGCTGCGTGGGTGGTTCGCTCACCATGTTTCGAAAACAAAACTGATACATTATTTTGGCCTAAAAACAGACGATTTAACCTTTTAACCGCTTTTAATTGCTTTAAACCGTTCCAAGTGCGCGAAAGCGTTAAGTTGGACCGCTTGTTAAGTATGGATTCGTCGGGATCTGTCGGTGCAGGCGCCTGGACAGCACTTTCGAACGCTGACTCTGGATAAGTTTAACGCATTTCGCACTGCGTTTTGCGGTAGATTCAGAAGTGGGTAAGCTGTTCCTGGATCGGTTCTTGGGTGCAGAAAACACCGGGAGCAGCAAGATCAACACCGGCTAAAAGGGACGTCACGTGTTCCCTGATCCATAGGGACTCCGTGTGACCTACTTCATGGTTCGCAATGGGAACAACAGCGCAACTTAGCCCTGCTAGCAGCTCAGATACGCGTAGCCGGTTTCCCGAAAACAATACGTTTTCGAAAATACACCTTTGGAAAGACGTTCCTAGCTAATGTTAGCCAAGCCGGCGACTTGCGTCTCCTGTCTGAGAAAGCGGCACCAGTGTCAGCTTTCAATCTGCTGAGTGGTCAGATTTATTTTCATCGTCTGTGGCGATGTTGACGTTAGCTAGCTAGCTACGCCATTCACCGTTCCGTTGGTGATGTTTCATTAGAAACCACAGGCTTCACATAGCCAGAAACACCAGCAACAATGGTCTAGTCCGGTCTAAATGTCCAAATAACTTCAAACTAAATGACAGCCAGCTAGCGAATGCCAGCTAGTTTACGCAACGCAATTTTACTAACTTAAATACGGTACAACTAACTAGCAAGCGCCAGTGTTGGCTTAATCGACTTTTTAATCGCTGTTGGTTAGCTGGCTAGCTAACGTTAGCTGTATGACACGGGGGATTTCACCGAGCGCTAGCCTCGCTAACCAGCTAGCTAGGCCGGACAACGCGTCATTAAATGGTATATCCATTTTCTTGCCAGCTATCATAGCCAAGTTAGCTAGTGTGTTGTCGAACAATTAATGCGCCTAAGCCATCGCAGTAAACGTAAATATAGCTGGCAAACCGGTCAATTAGTTATCTAGTTAGGCTAGAACACAGAATAAATAACTAATGACCGTCAAAAAAGTCTAGCAAGCAAAGCTGACATTGGCTAGCTCGCAACCGAATTATTCGCGGGGATCCACCGAGAGAAGCTCTCTATGCGTAATGGAAAAAACAGCTAAAAGCCAGAGAGCTAAGGCTAGCCGGCTGTAACAGTGGAGGCCGATGCCTCCGTCGCTGGTCAGCCAGTTACCGATTACAAATTATGGTTGACATTTAGCCAACATTATATTGACATTTTGAAATAAATGTAAATAAATTGTAACCGATCGCCAGTTTTAGAAATCCGACAAAACGTTAAGTGTATCTTGAGACTGGCAGTAACACAGACGTTAAGAGAAAGCCGCCATTGTGATGTTGGTGAAACTCCGCCATCATCACCATCACCTCCTACAACACCACCAACCACCATTTTAACCAGCCGGATCCGAAACACGCAGCAATGCCCAATAATGCATTAGGCATAGCTCGCAAGCTAACTACCGCAGCTATCAACAAATACATTCCCCTGACCGATTTAACTTTGTTCCATATTTACAAACAGCGAAATTAAATATATTCGACGTTACTCACCTGCTGATCTAGACCGTGTACATTTTCAATGGCCACATGACTCATAACTAAAGAATAATGAGGATTTATATCTTTTGAGAAAGGTCTTTTCTTTGTTAGCTAGCTAACTATAGGTCTGTACTTTCCTTCGTCGTTCTGTTTTCCCCTACGGTCCCGAAGGCATACGTTAATTTGACGTTTGAGTTAGTATAAATTTTGTTTATTAATGTCTTCTTAAAACTTAAAGTTTTTTTTACGTAGCTAACATTAGCTAGTAACGTCCGTAAGTGAGTAAGACGCGATCTTTATTACCGACACCTTCCAGTGGTTCGCGGTGTAATGGAACGGGGACGGATACCGCGAGATTTTATGGGTCGGACCAGCCTGGTGGAGAGACATCGCAACAACATCGCGATGCTTTACCGGAAACAGCCCTGAAGTTGGGGCACCACGCAACGTCCCGACAAGGAGTTTTGCTCAATAGTTTGGGGAGCGCGTTGGTGTTTTGGAATGAAACGACTTTTTTCTTTTCCTTTTTTTTCTGAGCCAATTGGTATTTTGGTATATTTGGTACTTTGTCTTTTTATACACTAATTGTACGTCTTCATGGATATATTTATACAATCTTTTTTCTTCATTTGACCTGTCTTTGAGAGAAATGTATGACATTATGTAAGTTAAGTGTGAATGGTATGTTTCCAGCTTGGTCACCTTTACTGATGACTACGGACTGGCATACAGCATTGTGTTAGCGTCATGGTGATGCGTCCGTATTCTGTATTCTCATTGTCGGTTACGTAGGACCCTTTTAAGAAACGGCATCTTGTCTTTGTTTACTGTTGGAAACGTTGGTTTGTTTATTTGGTATAGTTTAGGAAGTAGGACGTCCACCCGCCGGATTTTCTGCGCTTGACTAGTTTTAAAACACACACATCTCACAAACTTGGAAGCACACAGTAAATGCCCAATAGCTATTGAAGGATTAGCCTAGTTGAAACCCTGTAGTGTTAAATAGTAAAACCTCCCATGGTCATGCTGAACAGCAGCAATGAAAAAGTAGATTATATTATAATACAAGATGAGGTGTAAGGACTCTGTGTTGTACGGACAGAGCAGCTCTGTTGCAAAAAATAATATGAGTAAGAACAGTGGGGTTAAAACAATTAACATACAACACAGTTAATTCCATAAGTCGTGCTGCATGCAACCAACAGCAATACACCAAGAGAAAGATCAGACACAGGTTCTGTTAGCTGAAGCCAATTGCCACAAACGAAGACCTTCCTTTTGGTGTTGTGACACTTTTCAGTCCTATATTTCCCAAGTACCAGTGAACTTGAAATGGGTAATGTTTCTACCGCAGCACTTTGGAATTCTGGGCTGAATACCATTCTGAGAGGATCTGCCCTTGGATATGTTCTCACAGATGTGGCCTTTTAGAAGACAGACTTGTCTTTCAGGATGACGGACACGAAATAACACCAGCAGAGTAGAGTAGGATTAACCACTGAGGTGAATATGCATTTGTTTTCAATTTGTCAAATAGTTTCCTCTAAGGTATACTGTAGGCCATTGTCTTGGTATTTTTTCAGGAGCAGCGAGAGCTTCTCTCAGCTGCAAATAGTTTGTATTTCTTGGCAGAACATCTTTGAAATATAGTCTGTTAGTAGGGAATACTTAACCACACAGTGAAACTGCACACACATGCACTCACAGTGTCCAGGCATCAGAATGTCTAAACACAACAATACCCCAATATTTGGCAATTTAGCACAATTAAAAAGATAGCTTTACACTTTAGTCACGCTTTACACCAGAGACTGTTTCCAGAATAACACTGCCAAATCACTGGTGACACTCTCATTTGCAGTGCATATATTAGCATATAAATAGTAAAGTCTCATTTTCAAAACCTTATTTTCTTAAACCTTTTGTATTTATTTTTTCCACAGAATTGTTTTAGACCCATACAAACATATTTATTGTGTTGTCAGGGTCAGTAAGCTCTTGTGATATACAGTCACATAAGCCTTTTAATACAGTGTCCTTTTGAGGCAATTTTCAACCTTGAAAATAAATGAAGATTGTTTAAAACAGATTAAATTAATCAAAATACAAAGTACAACAGCAACCAAGTAATAAACCAGTGCAAGAACTGGCAATCAACCAAACCACAACAAATCATCCCAGATTACCAAACCCGGCCCCTAAAAGATGGCCAGGTTGCAGGTGGATCCTTTTCACATTAAAGTGAAGGCAGCTCCAACAACTGGGAAAAGCTGGCAACACTTTACTGAGGTGAGAGTGCCTGTGCATCATGCTCATTTAGTGTTGGAAGGTTCTGTGGACAGAGCGGACCCCTGCTTTCTTTCTTATGCAATGTTGCAAGTCACGCAATGTTATAGTGTATTCAAACAACAGACATTTTGGCACAGAAAAGTGACCCATTCTCATTTATCATTTGATAAATGACAATTATCCATGGGTTGTCTGACAATGAGCCAAACCCACTGAGACAGAAATGAGCTGAACAGGAGCCAAGAAAGAACATTTGATTTGTGAGACTTATCGGTTGGCTGTGGCAGCACCGGGCAGAGGGAAAGCCACAATGACTGGGAGGTGGAGCTCAGGGCTGGGTCCCCACATAGAAAAGACTGCAATTTTCAAAAATGTGGGATCTACCATGGAAAACCCTGATTTCAATCAATACTCACACTTACTTTCTTTTTAGAATGGCTTTGTCGTACCTTATGGTTTTCTGCTTTACGTTGGACAGATATCTGTGTGTCAGTAACGTTATACGAATGTGCAATACATTTTATAGAACACTCAAAATAACAAACGTCATAATAACCTGCTACAGCTTAGCCTGCATGAAGCTCTGCCCTAGGACTTTATATCTAATAATGACTTGGAAGGAGATAACAACATGATGTCAAATCTTTTCTGGAGTTGGCCATTATTCCCACATACATACTCTGCTTCTCTAGTCGTTTTTAGTCAATCCCCTTAGCTTTTGATAGCCTGTGGATCTCCTCTGTTCAATCAACTTGGGATGTCACCATGATATAAGAGTATGAAGCTGCACAATTTCCCCACTTAAATGATTCCCAAGCCGGTCATTACTAT
The DNA here is from genome assembly GCF_013368585.1 of Megalops cyprinoides. Classification (NCBI taxonomy): domain Eukaryota; kingdom Metazoa; phylum Chordata; class Actinopteri; order Elopiformes; family Megalopidae; genus Megalops; species Megalops cyprinoides. Next base: position 10,441,358 of record NC_050596.1, on the reverse strand, counting down.
GCAGATAGCAGTTCTACTGCAACACAATAGGTCATTGTCTCTACAAACTGGCTGGATATGCTGGCTGCTGTCATACAGTATGGACATATGTGCAAAGAATCAAGCTAAGCAGAGGTCATTGGCTATGTTGCAAAGCTTGTTGGAGGATGCCAGGTTAAATATGGAGAACGGCGAGCAAGGAGGGTTGTCACAGAGCCTGAGTCTTCCTGCCAGCAAGATTCCAATGAGCTCCTCTTGCAACGTGGCGTACAAGTAGCACACAATCGAAGGAGCAGCTTCATCTGGTTCAGGAAATAAAACATCTGGATCATGAATCCTGAAAAGTACTTTGTTTAGATGCTACAAAAATGTCCACCTTTGTCCGTTGTTTTGAATGACAACATTCAACATCCTGTGCAGCAAATGAGAAAACGCATGCTTGTATCTATCATGTGTAATTGTGTTAAAAAGAGCTGGAGATTGTCAATAAACCTCAATGTAATCATGAGCACAGTGCCCTGGTAGGCATAAGTGTCAGCAGAGACTATAGCATGAAGGAAAAATGCCAGTATGTGTCATTGTGTTGTACATGCCTGCTAATCCCAGTACTTTCTTCTCTCCATGTACCTACGTACGTTTCACTTTGTAAATATGTATTTGTAAACTGATACATCTGTAAATTCATAAGCGTAACAATGAAAGTAGCCAGGTTTTAGGCATTCCACAGCAAATAAGACATATTAATTGACTTACAATCAAGAAGGTTTCCATTTTATATCTGAATGTGTACTAGAACAGTTCAATGCCAGGTATCATGATCAGCAGTGTCACACAGCAATGTAAACAGTTAAGTTCTTTGGCTCCAAACGTTTGCCTGCATACATTGTGAACTACACTGTGTGAAGCTGTACAAAGCAAATGTCAGGGACATCCATTAACCTTAAGACTATTTCTCTCTCTTTTTGCTGTCAGACACAAATGATTAAAAATATACAATGTGGTTGATAAATAAGGGATGGTAACATTTCACCAGTAGGCCTTTCAACCTAAGTTGGTCTTTCAGCTTTTACCCATTCATTTTTATACATTACATGATAAGATGACGTGATAAATAATACCTCTCACATGAGATAGTGCAAACATCTGCAACATTCTAAAGTGACACGGAAATTACTTGGTTAAACGATCTTTCAAGAATCATGAGAGCGTATTGTAGGATTTATATTACCAAGGAGAAACAACTGCTGACAACGAAATTTTGTTAAGGATATGCAAGGGCGCACAGGAGTCAAATTGCTCAGGTGTTCGATGACCAGAATTTTTGATGGCATGTTGACGCATTTATAAAAGCCATACGACTGCCCTCTGCTGGTGAAAGTGACATTACTGAATTATAGTGCACAGTAAGGCACAGTCTGCTGTTTGGGTTCTCAGTGGTATCAAATGATCCTATTCAGGAACCCTGTGCGACTGTCTGTAAATGTCGTACAGACATCTGTAATTAGCCATGAAGGAAATTTGCTCAGTCGACGCTCACGACATTATGGGCCGAAGAACGGAAGAGGTTATCTTCCTCGTTAACGATACATGCTGTAGTTTCCCGTTAAACAGATGATTAACAACTCAACTTCCCACAATGCATCACTCTACACAATCGTAATCGTTGGGAAGGCTTACTGGCCAGATTTTCTGTATAAAATAAAAACTAAGAAAATACATTATGCTATAATATGTTTCCCTATATATTATATTTCCAAATGTACATCAATATTCCACCAAAACGTTGCTTCTACTAAAATTCCCATGAACCCCCTAGCGTATTTCTCCGGAAGAAATTGTCTGTTTCCCCCTCTTAACTTCCTCTTTCCGTCAACCGGGTTTAGGTATGGGATTGTCGACATTATTTCTCGATTTAAATCTTATGTCAATCTCTATTTAAAATGCCCCATCTGTTGAAATTAAGCGCTTATTCAGACAGAATAGCACTTCAGTAATGTGTCTGTGCTTTTTTGAAGTATCATAGTGGTGAATTTTTACAATTAAAACTTTGGTATATTTGCTGTGTTCGTGTGGACCAGTGTGCAGCTAACACGACTCTGCCGATGCATTTCACAGATTCAGTTCTGTTGTATTCAGCTAAATGTGTCTTTTATTCGCCTTAATTATGACATTGGGTAGCTAGATCTCTAACTGCTGTGCTTGGGAATACGCGTAGTGGTGTAGGAGCCTACTTTTCGTGAAAATGTGCTATGTAGCCAATGTTGACCCTAGGCTAGCTGTCTAGTGGATGTACCTAACCTAGAAATATTAGCCTACTAGCCGGGGCACACGTTTAAACATGTACCGAGACCCGATCAAGAAGAACGAAGAAGGTTTCTTTTTTCTTTTAAGCAGTAGTTAAAGTTAAATAGCAAATAATCTTGAATTTACACCTCTGCGTATTGGTATACGTTTGCTTTGGCAGCATTCAGGTTAGCTACATGCTACGTAAGTGAATTATTTGACAACCGGTTAACGGTGGCACCATATATGAAAGGTGTAAGTGATCTGAATAACTAGTAATGCCTATTGTGGGCCACTGCACAGTTTATAAGCATACATTAAACGTTACAGCTAGCTACGAGATCATGCAATTTGAAGCAGGTCAGTGTTTCTGCATGCACGTGGGTTTTGGCACTTAAGTTTTCCTTTTTTACTGTCATTGTAGTTCACAATGGGACGTGTGATCAGGGGACAGAGAAAAGGTGCGGGCTCCGTCTTCAAAGCCCATGTCAAGCACAGGAAAGGTGCTGCTAAACTCCGGCACATCGACTTCGCTGAACGCCATGGCTACATTAAGGGAATCGTGAAGGTAAGCGGATCAGAATCAAAGCTTCCAGAAGAAGAGCGTGTGATAGAGTACGATTTGACCATCTCCTCTGCCCTCAGGATATCATCCACGACCCCGGCCGTGGAGCCCCCCTGGCTAAGGTGGTCTTCCGTGACCCGTACAGGTTTAAGAAGAGGACGGAGCTGTTCATTGCCGCTGAGGGTATCCACACTGGCCAGTTCATCTACTGCGGCAAGAAGGGTAAGAATACCCGGAGTAACCTCAGAAACTGTCCATATATCCACATGTTGCCATGGGTCTGTTAACAAGGTGTTAGGACAGTTACTTGAGTAGTCCTCAGGCCTCCTGCATGGGAGTCCTCTGTAGTAGTAGTCCTGTGTATGGATGTTTGAAGGCAGTTGTCGTGAATGTGGTCGGTGGACGAGGTGACCCTCTTTGCCTCGGTCAGCGTTCAGTCCGAACTGACCGGCCTGCTCCTCTCTCCCCCCTCTGCAGCTCAGCTGAACATCGGCAACGTGCTGCCCGTGGGCACCATGCCCGAGGGTACCATCATCTGCTGCCTGGAGGAGAAGCCCGGCGACCGCGGCAAGCTGGCCCGCGCGTCCGGCAACTACGCCACCGTCATCTCCCACAACCCCGAAACCAAGAAGTCCAGAGTCAAGCTGCCCTCTGGCTCCAAGAAGGTCATCTCCTCTGCCAACAGAGCCGTTGTCGGTAAGAACGAACTCCGCCAGCCGAGCTCTAACAGGTTCAGTCCACTTGCTCAACATGGGATTTGGTTTGGACTGTGAATTGGATCTTTGTGTCGGCTGCATTTGGTTGTCTTCATTTTCAATAGGAGTTAGAAGTCTTGACTGGATTTGTAGTGATGCCTGTTTGGTCATCTGAATCACATATAACTTGGACCGTGTTTTTATGTGTTTGTGAAAGGATGGTCAATGGTCAAAACCGCGTGACCTTAATGCATCATGAGCTGTCCTGATTGCATATGATTTGTAAAGTGATGATTATGTATATAAAACATAGATAATGAACTAATGCCCCAAAAGTGTTGCTTTGCAAGCTGCTGTGGAGAAGAGCGTATTCCAGTTGACTAAATGATTTTGGCATATTAACAAGGGTCGTAAAAGCATTCTGGGAGGCTGTGTTGTATTAATGGAAACTAATATTCATTATTAATCTTCTAAACAGAAGTCAGAAAAATGAAGATGACGTCAGTGGCATGTTTACAACGTCAGTTTTGGTGTTCAAGCCATCTTTTACATCATAGTCTTTTGAACACTGATTTGAAACAAGCCGGTCCAGAAAACAGGCCTAATTTTGTATTTTCGAGTGCATCGGGTTAAATTCCTGTCTGGATTAACTTTCTTGCGTAGTTGCCGTTTTAGAATTTCAGACATAAGCATTCCTTATTGAGAGCCTTGGTGTTGATCGTGCGCATGTCGTTTTTCAGGTGTCGTCGCTGGTGGTGGTCGTATCGACAAGCCCATCCTGAAGGCAGGCCGTGCCTACCACAAGTACAAGGCCAAGAGGAACTGCTGGCCTCGTGTCCGTGGTGTGGCCATGAACGTGAGTGTTGACCTCGGCTTTACTCGCTGTGTTCAATCACCCTCCTGGATAGAGCAGCACTCTCTTCCAGAGGCCCATACTGCAGGCTGAAAGGAACCTTTGCTATGTATTTGGTTAAACAGAAGCTTGTCAAATTAGTTTGGCCTGTGCATACAGTGATACGTGTGTAGTGTTGTTCAGTGATGGGGAGGGCAGTGTGGTGCAGTGGGGCTGACCTTTGACCTTCCTTTCCTTCCAGCCTGTTGAACATCCCTTCGGTGGTGGTAACCATCAGCACATCGGCAAGCCCTCTACCATCAGGAGGGACGCGCCCGCCGGGCGTAAGGTCGGTCTCATCGCTGCCCGTCGTACCGGCAGACTGCGTGGAACCAAGACCGTCCAGGAGAAGGAGAACTAATGTGCTTATCTTCTTAATAAAATATGTTCTAAAAACCAAGCTTGCTGAAGCTGGGTCATTCTTGTGTCCGCCCTCTCTGTAGGTCTGCCAGTGACAAATTATATGAAATGTTGAGTAATTCTTTTACTGCCTTATTACTGTGTGAAATTTCGTACCAAATTGGAATGAGATTGTCCCTGGTATTTCCAGATCATGTTTGAATAGATTTGAATAGATATTTACTGTATGCACTTTCATACGTCACTTTGGATAAAAGCATCTGATAAATAAATGTAACTGTAAAATTTGGAAGCAGGGATAATAACGCCATTATCATTTGAATCTGCATCTTGTAGAATTTGCCGATTCATTTTGAAAAAGTTTTAGGACACTGATCTCGTTATTTTCATTTGAGTGAGGAAAGTGGGTGGGGTATAACTTGACTTGCCAGCGTTGACTTTTAGATTTCTTAATTTAGTTTGAATGCAAGCTGGGCAATATTCTGTCTACTTTGAAGCACATTCCCATCCCTTAAAGCGATTATTTGTGTAAAAAAGAAAAGCTGCAATTCACTTTTGCAGGTAGCTACAGAGGGACATGTTGAAAGGCTGAAACATTAAATGCTTGATCTATTTGTTTTGGCCACATTTCAGCTACATACACATGAATAGGAACTAAATTGATCAACAGCTCATCTAAACTGTGGAGTTGCCCTTTGGGATGGCCTCTCCAATAACTGCCTGCTGTCTCCCAAATTAACCAGACCTCTGTAGCCTGATCGGTGTTCCTACTTGCTCACATGCTACCGCTTACTCATTTCACAAGATTCCAAGGTGGTGGTTGTGCACTATGTCCTTACCTACTGCTGGCTTTATTTTTCCTCTCTTGGGGCTTGTGGCAAAGACCCCTCATGAATATCCTTGGGTCTTCAGTGGGGAGCAGCCCACCTCCACCAGAACAGTCCCGGTTCTGGTGGAGGTGGGCCTACAGATACACCTACAGATACCTGCTAACAATGCTCCCAGCAATGCCCTCATACACATCTGTCCAGGAACAGGTGGGTGGGACTGTTGCTGTTGTCTTCATCCACTTTCTGTATCCGCAACAACTGCACCATTCTGCCACTAGAGGGAGCTAATAGCATGACTAATCGACTGCATTTCAATAGGAAGGAAAAAATGCAGTTTTCCGTGTATGGCAGCCTATCTACATACGTTAGTACTGCAAAAGATATCTTCATTGCAGCACTGGCAAGTGTTCTTAAATAAGCGTGTACTGGATATACAGGAATATCAGAATTTTCATAATACTCAGACAACAGCTGTTCTAGAGCATGGGTTCGTAAAATATCGGTGTAATTTGTCTCCACACATTTGGTTTGTAAATTTTAAATTCATTTGGCTATTTTTCACATTGAATTCCACAATTTAGCACCGCATTCACGGACTCTCAGAGATGGAACAGTTCTGGAGAATGGTAATTCTGAACGTGATCTTTAAGGCTGTAAAGCCGCACTGCTAGGCCCTTCCTGAGCCCAGCTGCAGAGAGCTGAAGCGAGGCAGTGTGTAATGAATTCATCTGATTGAGCACGCTGCTGGCAGCGGGCGTGAGGATGCGCGCTGAATGCCTGAGTGCTGTCCCAGAGTCAGATGATGGAGCTTGCACACGGCGGGGCTTCTCTAATCTGCCACTATTAGAGTTTCACAGCAGGCTCCAGATCAGCTCTTCAGAAACCTCCCGCCGGTCTGGCACCAAGGTCAGGCCGCTTTAGCCTGAGGAGGGCGGCACTTTGGCTAACCGCATCAGGGCGCTGATCCTGGACCTGCGAGCCTTGGCAGGCTGCCCCTCTAAAGAGGCGTTTCCCACTCAGCCTACTAACACACTTCTATCATTCTGCACATAGCTAGCGATTCTCACTCAGCAGTGAGGCGATTTCTCTGAACCCACAAGTAGAGCAGCTGGGGCGGCAGTGTAGCACTGTGGTAGGGAGCATAAGTTGTAATTGAAAGGTTGCTGGTTTGATTCCCTGCTAGGGCACAGCTGTTGTTTCAGAATTGCTTCAGTAAATATAAATGGATATCATTCAATAATATAAATGGATAACGTAAAAAAAAATTGTAACCCAAGTTGTTCTGGGTAAGAGCTTCTGCTAAATGCCAATAACGTGACGTAACAACAGCCAAACAAAGTTAACACTAGATAGGAACGGGAATCATTGAACATGTTATGACAGCATATTTTTGGTTGCAAGTGGCCATGCTTGGGGGCACCTTCATTTTCATTTACATTTATTTTTATTTTGAATTATTTGAAAACCACTTGGTAAAGATTTTTGTTCAAGACATATTCATATTGCAAACGATCTTATATACTCAATTTTGCTGGAACCTTTATTAAGGAGTCTAAATTTTCAGAGGTTAAGCTGGAACCTGTTGCTGCAATTTCCTACTTCAGAGGAAACCCAAATTGTATCCGAGTATACTTCCATTATATATGTAAATATATTAATACACTGGCCCATTCTAAGACCTAAAATTACTACTACTGGAAATGAAGATATACACCAAACAAATTCAAAAGGACAATCTTTAATCACCTCTTACAATGCATTCTTCAAAATGTTGGTGGAGTCAACAACAAAGGTAGGGAGCTTGCGGGTTAATACAAAAAACAATGAGTCTCAAACCTTTAAAAACAAAAGGTTTTAAAAATCACTTAGTCAGTGCTGATGAACAGAGACTAGTATGTCGAAAACGTTTCTTGCTACAAGGACACGAGCGTGTCGTGACCCACGGAGAGCTGTTCCGTCGGCTCGGGGGGCGAGACCGCGGACGGGGGGGGTGGGGGTGACCACACAGTCTCGTACATCCGCTCGCTCCCTGGGGTGGGGGGGATCCTTCCAGGCACACACGGGGGGGCTTTTCCACACTGCCAGCGGTGAGGGGGGGGTGGGCGAGGGGCAGGGCAGACACCGGGGGCTGGAGAGGGTGGAAGAGCGCCACACAGCAAGGAGCAATCCAAAGGCGGCCTCTGTTTATTCCTCTTTAAAGTGTGATTTTTACAGTGTGCTGGGTTTTTTCGTACAGTGCTCAAAGGCAGATCAAGGGGTTTTTAATATCCATGCATGTTTCTCAAAAAAAAAACTTCAGAATAATTAAAACAAACTTAAGTCAGAAGGCAATAATCCAATCTGAGAACACTTACAAAATCAATCAACCAAAACAAAAAAAAAAAATCAAATAGTAAGACCTTACAGGTTAAAAAAAAAAAAAAAAAAACTTTTTTGTCCCCTGAAAAAACAGAATGTGAAAACAAAATGGCCTGTGGTGCATTTTGCGTGAGGGGGGGGGGGGCAGTCTCTGTACACAGCCCCCCAGGTTCTCCAGCTGCTGCGCTTTTCCCAGCATGCTTAGCTCCATGCAGCATGCTCCTCCACGAGCCCACACAGCACAATGGAAAAATGACACCTACATAGGCCAAGTTTTTTTTTTTGGTTTTTGGCAGACTCTTCAGGCCAACCCTTCCACACGCAAATCCACGCGCTCCGAAAAGGTGTCCTCCGCTCCTCCCGCCTTCCGCAGATCAGACGCTCCCCGCCTTCGATGATCCGTCACGTGGTTTTGTTACGTGCACAGTGTATTTACAATGTACCATAAATAAAATATGAGACCGTTAACAGTGTCAAGATTCCATTTGTCTTTATTCTTGCTAATGGGCGCAACGCTTTTTTATTATTATTTTTTTTTTTATATTTCTGTGCACAAAAAAAACTTCACAGAGTGAAAATTCACATGGCGACCGTAGCTCCAGAATTCAACGTCACACCATGGCCAAAACAAAAGTCGGCAGAACAGGGCGCAGAACTCGGTACAGTCAATATCCTCTTTAAAAATAACACAAGGACAAAAATGTTCCTCTTAAATCAAATTCTATTCTTCGTGAAATTCAGCAAAATAATTTCTATAAAATAAAACAGCAAAATATTTAAATATACTATGGGGTGGGCTGATTCTTTCCTTTTGCAGGGGGGAGGGTATTTGGTATTTAACAAAATCCAAAAAAATACACATTCAAGTTACCAATTAAATACAGTATTTACTGATGATTTCCTTTAAATCCTAAAGAATGATGCTGTACTTAGCGAGACCTAGAACAGTTGCAACGTGACTATCAAGCAGTTATTTTTATGATACAACCCTGCTTTTTTTTATCCCCCACAGGTGAAGAGTTCTAAGACAATGCCTGTGTTCAAGTAGAACTGTGCATGTGTGGAATCGAGGCGAGGCCCTTCACTTCACTGCACCACTGTCTGTGGTGCAGTGACTGGAAAGTGTCCAGAAATTTATCTAAGAGATGGATCTATCCCAAAGAAACAAAAAAAAAAAAAAAAAAAAACAAATTAAGCACACGAACTACAGTCTGTTATGCTTCAGGAATCCTGGCATAGCAAAATGTTGCATATATATATTTTTTTCCTTTTTAAAATTCCTATTATTGAAAATGTGTTTTATCGTCCCACCACAACTTGACTTTCAGACGTTAAATCTGAAGAATGTATGTGCAATTTAAAAAGCCACTTATGCTTACGTTGGTTTTCGGAAGGTCGCCGTCGATGTGCGAGAGGAAACGGATAGGGAGAGCCCCCAAAAAACAGGCTGTCGATTCGGGACTACAGTTGCTGCAGTGTTATGATCAAAGACTTCCCCTCGGGCTACGCTAATGTGGTGTGAAGCCATGCTAAATGTTACAGCGTTATTTAACTAGAGCTTTTTTCGAAAAATGACTGAATTAATACCAGAATGAAAGGCAATGAATGATCTAGAGCAACGTTTACATCACTGCTTTCCACATCAACCAAGTGTCAAAGGTTAACCCAACCATTTCAAATACCCCCATACCCAAAACCCAGCTCCAGGTGGTTGATCTGGCATGATCTAGTTGGCTGACATGGATTAATGCCTGTTCTCCTTAGACTGAGCTGACCCAAACTGCCGAAAGGCAGACCACACCTCACTGTTGAGCACAGGCCATAAAAGCAAAAAGGGTTTTTTTGTCTTTGTAGATATATATATATATATAATTTTTTTTTTTCCATAGATCCGCAAGTTTCCAACAGCAACACAGAGTCTTGCTGTGTGAACTGAACAGTCAGACATAAACATACTATGTACACCTTTGCCATTTACACATGAGCGTCAGGCCTGGTTTTATTAACGACACTATACACTTTCCACTGCAGGCGGGTTATATCTCGGACAGCTATACTCTGCAGGGCAGACAGCGAGTAGACTCTCCGCTCCAGGTTCAATACAAAGAGTTAAAGTGTCGACACGATGGGACCTGGAGAGGTGGCGAACTGTAAGGCCTGGTCTTGCGCTTGGGTCGCGAGTCTTCGGTGGAGAGAACGGGTGAGGAAGGGGACGTGCGCGGGGCGGAGGGGGGCGGGGGCCCATCCCGGCGCTACTCTTTCGTCTGGGTCGGGGCCACCTCCTCGCCGCCCTCCCAGTTCTCTTGTGCTCGCGGGCCCGGGCGCTGGGGGTTGTTCATGTGCTGTGCTGCTGGGCCCGTGTAGGGCTGGCCGTGGGGGTGATTATTCTGCTGGAATCACAGAGAGGCAGAGAGCGCCATCAGGTTAAAAGCATGCTGCATTACATCACATTACATGCATTTAGCCAACGCTCTTATCCAGAGCGACTTCCGGCACAACAGAACGTAAGAGTATCCATTCAAGCTGAATGAGCAACAGTGTCAGACCAGGCTAACAGCACTCCCACACCAGCGAGCGTGAGCATAACACTAGTCAAGTCCTACTGCAAGTTAACTTCAGCAACTTGACTAGACAGTCTAGAAACAAAGTATACACGCTACCATATATCTGTCACTAGATCACAGAATGCAAAACACAACGTAATCCTACACGTAAAATGTCACAGTTCTTTAATTTTAAGGTGTTAATTTTTGAAGGTCGTTTATATATAATAAACACTTCACGTACCCCCTTCCCCCCCCCCCCCCCACAGTTTCATTGTGCCGTACAAGGGTAGCATTAGGCCTGCTTAAAAAACATGAAACAACCTTTGCTTACACTTTATACATATTTTGAGATAATCAACAGCACTGTTACAAGCATTTCCACTTGTTAAAATGCATTCCACTGCATGCTGGTGTCAAGTCTGGCCCTCGTTAGTCAGGAGGAGCCAACAAGAGAGTCCAAGAAGAAGCACATTGGGATTCTGACGTGGAGAAGAAAAAAAAAAAAAAAAAACAATCGCTTGTATTGTGGCGGCTGCGTTCCCCTGCAGACAAAAGCCGCTTTCACACCAAAAAATGCTGAAATTTCCAACTGACTTCCAATCACGCTAGTGACCAGTGCCGCAAAATGCTGATGTGTCCTCTGGGCTGTGCTGGATGAAAGATCCCACATGGTACTTCTGTGGATTACTGAAATGTGTGAAGCACTGTGGGAGGGGAACGTATCAAATGGAGGTAGTACTGCACAAGAAGCTAAATCTGCAGTCAGAGCACACCCCACAGCCTGTGCCTAAACAGTGAAAGTGCTTGCTGTCTCTCAGCCAACCGTCACGAGCCAATGTATACACTGTTAAACAGCCAGTTTTTCACACTGAGTGAATGGCGGTTTCAGTTGCCCGTTACTGACATTAATACACGAAAAACGGGCGCACATTTGCTTTAAATGAAATGCCAGCAAAATTCTGGCTTTATCTGAAGCACCTGTTCGCGTGGCAGCTAACTGGTAAAAATGCTGGCATTCTGCGGGACACCGAGAGCAACGTCAGAGGCTATGGGTACCTGCTGATACTGTGTTCCTGGGGAGTGGGGGTAGAGGGTGGTGTCTTCAGGGGGGGAGGAGTCATGGTCATCAGGTGCTTCCTGGTCATCAGGCTCCTGGGAAATAAAAGGAACAAACATTCAATCACCTTGACTCACAAAGGCCACAGAACACCAACACGTACACGTCAAAAATGTGTTAAGCTCCTGCTTTCTCATTCAGTTTCTCTGAAAACATTTTAAACATTTTACATAACAAAATGTAAATATTCATTTATGATTCAATGATATATGTATTGGATATAAAGCCAATGATTAGGTAGAACCTGTTCAACTGACTGCATCCCTGACTGGTGAGCATTACAGACAAGACACCCATTTTAAGATCTTATTGGTCAGCTCTACATCCAGATTGTTAAATAATCATTGTCATATTTAGGTGTGAACTAGAGATAAAAGAAAGTGAAATTTCAACATGAAAATCAATGCTCTCCGGCTACATACAAATAAGCACATGGTACAAATATGACAAATGGTATGATAAACACAAAAATGTACACTTATGACACAAATCAGCCTTTGAAGGAAAAAGTTCAATGTCAATACTTGTGACTGAAAGACATGCAGGCTTGCATAGGCTCAGTGTCTTGTGCTATGATGTTAGAGGTGGGCTGTAAGTGCTCAGATGAACAGAATGCCAGCTACTCCTCACAGTGCTACGATAAGGCCACATGGTGCTAGCCATGTCAGTTGTTTCTGACAGGTTCAGTTTTCACCGGATTTAATACCACATAAGGGAATCTACATATATTGCAGTTGCTTTATGAATCCAAAGGATCAAGCAATGCTTACCGGTGGGCATGAAAAGGTAAGTTGGAAAATATTCAAATATTAGTTGAAAAATATACAAATATTTCTATATTGTGAAATCACATTATGTGCAAATAATTAAATCCAAAAGGATGACCATCTTTATGTAGTAGGTAGTGGCATGCTGAGAAAAATCTAAAACACCACATTCAATTTTTACTGTTTAAAATAATTAATTCCACATTATGAACGGTTTGTTTGAGAGAAAAAGACATGCAATGCGCATTAATTCGACTGCTGTAAGAACAGTAGAATTACCCAAAAACCAAACGCCATGAAAAGCTAAGAAATCCTCTGACTATATGACTACGACTATGACTATAATGACTATAATCTGTGCACATTACACTCAAAACTGAAGAACCTGAAGCACAGCCAACCAAGCTTATTCAATACATTAATCTAAAAATACAAAAAATAAAAAGAATCTCTTTTTTAATGAAACAAGCAACAATGTAAAAAAAAAAAAAAAAATCAAAGTGTTTTCACCACTATAGACAAGGCTTGGAGTTTTCGATCACTTTCCAAAAGGCTATCATTTTTTTGTGGGGGAAGGCAAGTGGAAGAAGGGATTGCTTTTGGAAAAAAAAAAAAGAAAAAGAAAAAAAAACATTAAAATGAAGATTACAGCTCAGTCAGAGCTCTCTTCAGAATGAACTGTGCTGCACCATGCCCTGTGAACACCAAGGTAATGCGGAGATGGCGGGAGCGGCGGGAAGCTTTCCCGCCGGGACTCGAATCTTACAGTGTGCGGCTGCTGTCCTGTCACCTCCCCTGGCAAAAGCCGCTGCGGCGAGGACGATTTCCGCGCAGCGTCCTCTTCGGACAGCACCTCATGCTTCGTTAAGTGACACTACGTTGAAACGGCAGTTAACATCGCATATAAACAAGTGCCGATAAACGATACAAGGGTGGATTCTCCAGCAGTTTCCTTCTTTAAGCCGTAGCTTCTAATTCGAGTCTTGCCTATATTCTACATTCTTATAGTCAATATCAATTTGAATGCAAACAAAACGTACTCCTATAGCTTATTTGACTGGACTGCTTACTTGTTGGGCAAAAAAAAAAAAAATGAAGCCATCTATTTGAAAAGAAATTGAAATAATATATAAAAAGCAAGGGGAAAAAAACTATTCAAAGAGCTTGATGAACGAACTAAGAAATTAAACAATCAACAATCTGAAAGGGGGGGAGAAAAGCTACCAGAAAATGTATAATTAAGATTATCGAAAACTCAAAGCCCTACCTATAGTAAACTGAGAACGAAAGATTTCTGAGTAGTCTCCACAGCTGAAGTTTCCAAAATACTTCTACTACCAGACAACACATTCTATACAGAAAAAATCAATTTTAAGTAATAGTGAGGACTCCAACAACTAATTAGAGAGACAAAAAGCACAAGTTAACATATGAAAAATACAATATATGAAATATATAACTAACTTCTAAAACCTTAACACTGCATCTATAATCGTTTTACTATACACATTTTCTGACAATAATTTCAAATAGTCATGCCTTTGAACTGTTTTGCTCAACTCCTGGGGATATACTATGTACACTATCCTTTATTCAAACTGAACTGTCAATTAGTTATGTATGACATGTAACTTAGACATAATTTGACAGTTATCTAAGTGAGTCTATAGAAACAATATAGTCTTTAGAAAAAATATGTAGTTTGTTTATGGAAGTTGAAAGATACTAGTTACATTTAACTTGCTTCTGTTCATTGTTCATTGTGCCACTTAAATTAGTAACAATTTTATAAAATGGACTTGTTTTTCAATTTTCATAGCCATTCTGAATTCAAGAGCCAGATATTATCAACAATGTTGAAAAAAATGTTTTACTTGTGTTTACTAGAACAACTACCTCCAACAATTTCTTTTACATGGCAGACTATTATGTAAAAAGATGTTCAACACAATTCAGATCAGTATTCAACAGCTATTAAAGCCGTACAATTAAAACCAGCTGGAATCAACACCAGCATACACAGAGCTCCTAGACCAAGGCCAAGAAACACTACCTTAGCTTCACCTTAAATATTACAGAAAACGTGTGGTTGCCAATAACGTTAGCTCATTGTCTCATCAAATACTAGGGCTTGCAGCAGAGACACATGTCAATTGAGGAAAATGTAAATAAAATAAAATTGTATGGCCTCAGTATTGGTGATTGTTGGCTTTTAAGTCTGAAAATGAGAAGCGCATGCAAAATAGCTAAAAATAATAAAATAAATGTAAATCAGCAAAGTGACACCATTTCCTCAAAAGCTGAAATGAGCAACTTCCTGATGAGAACAAAAATGCTGTATGAATAACAAGATTTTTCAATCCTTGTCTTTAATACTTTAGCCCCATCATTACTGGCGTTTACTTTAGTTAATGAACCGTTTCCATAACAGCAATGTGATCCAAAAAGCTTGTTTCAAAATCACTGCGCAATATACCAACCATCAGAAACTGGTATCCAAAAAGTGCACAGCTACCTTTAACCTAACAGTGTAGCAAAGCCTGCAGGTGTTTAAAGTATTAATAAAATAATAAACAGGTTATTCTAGATCACATTACCAATTTTAGTTTTGTATTTGTCTGCTGAATCTGCCATTGCATTCCCCATTCCAAAGCCAAACTTCAAATCACCTACAGAAGCCTTATCTGCAGCTGTGTACTCATCTGAAACGATTTGGGCTGCTAACACACAACGCTTGAGTAACTGCGGCAGGCACCGGGTAAACATTACTGTGAACACAAAGCAATGGCATCTTAAAGGCAAGTGCTGATGAAGATCAAATGCACCAAGAATGATGGGGCTCATCCGCGCTTCAGCATGCCAGTGGCAGCAGAAGAAACGCTCAGGAAAGATGCGGGGAAAGATGCGGTAAAAAATAAAGCTTAAACGTGCCAGCACAAAACTCGCAGCTCTTGCAGGAGACGGAATTGCAAACGCTCTCTGATACTGCCGATGAGTGCTAAATGTGGGACCCGGCGCGTCATCTCTAGCCTAAAACACGAGTCGTATGGCGTGGCGGGCGGGGAAAATCCCTGAGGGGCGGCCGGGAGTGTGAGGGTACCTCCTCGGGACACAGCTCGCAGGCCTTGGCCAGGGTCATCCTGGCGCTGTGGGAGCGCTCCAGGAAGTAGCCGTTGGACGTCTCGTTGCTCTGCACCGGCGGGGACCAGTTGTTGTAGGTGTACTGGGGGTTCCCCGAGTACGGCCTGCGCTCCAGCTCGTCTCCCAGCCACTCCACCGCCCACGTCCACTTCCTCTTCAGGTCCCCGTTGCTCTGCGAACGCACAACCGTGGGTTAGCGCGCCGTTTCCGGCAAACAAGCCCGTAACGCCGCGTCAACGCACGCCGCGCGGAATTAGCGTCGGTACCTGCAGGATCTGGTAGGCTACCGAGCAGTTGCTGAAGAGAGCCACCATGCACTTAATACACTGGTAGGCCCTCTTCTGGTAGTGGTTTTTGGAGCGCTGGATGGTGTCGAAGAGCCCGTCTCTGTCGTCAGGGATGCCCTTCAGCACGTTGTGGATCCTGGAGGCACGGAAGATTTTCGCGCTCACACAACGCTCAAAGGCACTGCAATTCTAAGCATCTTCACGAAGCCAACACTTCTCAGCACAGTTGAGGTTTTGGGAAATACAAGGAGCGGCGAGAGATATCCACACGGTGACTCACCTGTGGGTCTGCCAGGAGTCCTCTATGAGCAAGATCTGCAACAGCAGGTCCAGGTAAGGCCTGAGTTCATAGGTATAGGAGTATGCCACCTGGGAATCGCGACAGGACAAGGCAAAACGTGTTTAAACACAACATTAACCCCTTACAGAGGAGTGCAGGGGTTCTCCCGGAGGAAGCTGAAGCTGAAGCTGAAGCCGAAGCCCTCACCTGCCACAGCAGCTCGCTCAGCACGGTGGAGGAGAACTGCGGGTTCTCCCAGCAGCTGAAGCGCAGCAGCTTGATGGTCTCCTCCGAGTTGCTGCAGTCCTCGATGATCTTCTTCACGTAGCTGGTGCGCACGAACAGGATCTCCGCCACCAGCTGCTGCAGGGGCATGATGGGCTGCGACAGGTTGGGGTCGCCGTACGGGTTCGGAAGAGGCGGGTTGCCTGGGGAAACGGAGTTTACTGTGAATCGCTTACAGGTGTTTAAAGCAGCATGCGTTTGATCAAGTGTAGCATAGTGGAAAGGAGCAGGGCTTGTAAACAAAAGGTTGCCAGTTTGATTCTCTGCTGGGGCACAGCTGCTGTACCTTTGTACAAGGTGCTTAGTTGCTACAATTGCCTCAGTAAATATCCAGCTGTATAAATGGATAACATGTAAAAACTACAACATATGTAACACATTCTGGATAATAGTGTCTGCTAAATGACAATAATGTAATGTAATCAAGTGGGGACATGTCCGTACATTATCTGTGTGCACTTCAACTGGAGCATGCTATGGCAACCTCGAGGTCCCAAGTATTACTGCACAGAGAGGTGACTGCTTTGAAAGTGACTAGATGTAGAGTCAGCATCAGCGTCTTTCAGGGATCAAAGGCTTTCAAGCAGAGGAACGTTCTCAAAGCTCTCGCACCGGAGCAAAGCCTCCAGGTTCAAAGAGGAAGACCATCGCCACTCGCTCTTCAAAGCGGGAGTCCGGCGCGGCGGCCTTACCGTTGATTGAAGACTGCATACGCGATGATACATCGCAACAGCGCACCAGCTGAGACACCAGGGTGTACAGCTTGCCCAGCTCAGCGTACTGGTACTTGATGGGGGGGCCGGGGCCCTCGTCCAGGGCCACCAGCATGAAGGTGGCCGGCACGCTCAGCTTCAGCAGCTGCGTCTTCTCCGCCACGCCTGCGGCACAGGGGGTGGGGGGGGGCGTTAGGCTCAGGGGGCTCGCAGATCTGCGGGGGGTGGGGGGGTGGGGGGGTGCGAGGCACAGAGGCCTGGCGGAGGGGGCCGGTCCTTACCCAGGTTGGCGTACATGACGAAGAGGTTGAAGTACTGCTGCAGGTGCCGGCCGTGCTCGGACACCTCCCTCCGGAGCAGGTTCAGCACCGCCCTCAGCAGGTGGTCACTCAGGCTCAGGTTATCAGAGGCCTGAGACACAGGGGGAGGGCAAAGGGGTTTCACCAAAATGCAGGGGGAAAAAAATACACCTGCAATCCCTCTCTCTCAGGCAGAGAGAGAGAGCAAAATTCACCTTGCATGCAATACATGTCTACTTTTTTAAAGACAAAAATAAAAATGGAAATACAGCACTATATTCCATGGCTTATAGAGCACCAATCAAAAGATTGGACACACCTAATTAAGGAAAATGGGAAACATGCATTCAAAGACATGGTGATTTAAAGACATGCTGGTCTATTTCATATTCTTGATGTCTTTATTTTTTACTATTTTCCACATTTCATAACAACAGTAAAGAAAACCCTTCTATGAATAGGTGTGTCCAATCATTTGACTGGTACTGAACATACTGACAGTCTTACTATAAAGAGCTATCATGTTTTACAACCCCGCATTTTTAAAAAAGCTCTGGCCTGTTTTTTTGTTTTTTGCCCCATTGGATCAGTATAGGACAGGCCCCTCCGGCGGTACCTGGCTGGACGGGCCTGGGGAGGCCACCGGCGACGGGCAGGGTCCGTCCTGCAGGGAGAAGTGCGCGAGGAAGACGATGAGCTTGGCGAAGGCGCCCCTCACTTCGGCGCTGGGGCACTCCAGCAGGTACTCGGAGAAGCGGTTGGTGTAGGCGAACAGGACGTTGTGTGCAAACCAGTAGCGTACATTCTTGCTGTGGCGAAGGAGGATGCACAGGGCATCGTACCTGTGAGGGAGCGAGGGAGGGAGAGAGAGAGAGAGAGAGACGGGTTGATCGCACCACCGAAGGATGCCGCAGAGTCCCGCCTTCAAAGACCACAGCGGCGTCAAACTCACCAGTCGCTGGCAGGGCCTCGGACTATTTTCTTTGTGTGGAATCCTGTGCTGAACAGGAACCTAGCAGCGAGCTGAATGCTAATCATAGCCATTTCCTCTGCTTCCGGCAAAAGATGATCTTGCCCTAATTAAAGAGGACACAAACAACATTAGAGGAATTAAATCCCTTTTCATAATATAAACACAGATGACAGTGTGGTCAAAAGTACTCTTAATCCACGGAGAGTGCTGGAGTGCTAAAAACCTTCTCATTGTCACGAGCTCCACAGTACACAAACATAATACGTCATATGGTAAAATCGGCAGCACACTATCTTCTCATTAACACAGCAATGGGTAGTACAGGCTGATGTCTTGACTCACTCCAATAATGTGCAGTAATGCTAAGGAGCCTTTGGGGTGAATTTCTCTCTCTCTCTCTCACACACACACACACACACACACACACACACACACACACACACACACACACACACACACACACACACACAAACACACACACACAAACACAAACACACACACACAAACACACACACAAAGCTGGTGTGAGCGGTCACAAGACAAACGTCAAGACATTCTTGGTGCAAAATCTGGCACTTCTACGTCGACGGCCAGCGCGGCACGGCTCCGATAAGAGCGAACCGAGCCCCGGCTTCATTAATAATGCATTACTGTGTTAGTTGGGATGCAGAGCGAGCTGCGGTTTGCGGCCGCACGCGCTCCTCCTGCGACGGGAACGGGCGCGGAGCATGCGCCTGACACAGTCGCAGAGGCCGCAACGGCCGCTGCATACAGACTACGATCGATGCGCTTCGCGGGCCGACGCGTACTCGCACAACCAGCGGGGTTTAACTTCCGCTGATGACGACGGGATCTTCATCGATTAGAGTCCGAATCTGCCTCAGATCTGAACAGCTTTAACAGCGACCGCAATGCTGTTACAAAGCCTCAGCAACCGGCTTCAATACCTGCCAGACCAGAGTCTTTCTTCTCCTCCAGCTAATTACCTGTCATATACAAACACTAAACCTGTCCAAAAATACATTCAATGGCTGTTTTCAGCTTGACAGCCATCCACTCATACTGTACAAAGCCTAGGGTTACAGAATCAAGAAACAAAAGCAAACACAAACATCCAGTCACACCCAACAGGACATGTTCCCTACCTTAGGAACCGCAAACAGCACTTACCGAATCAACTCAATCTAGGGTTACCTGCACTACATAGCAGGGCAAAGGCAACTTATACAGGCATTTAGAAATACTGCAAAGGTAACTTATATAGGCATTTAGAAACACGGCAAAGGCAACCAATACAGGCATTCAGAAACACGTGAACACGAAAGACCGCCTTTTCAAGGCGAGCGCAAATACGTACCGGGAGGGGGGTTTAAATAGACACTGTTACAGGTCAGAAGTTTCTTTACAAACTGGAAGTACTCCAGGCTGTACTGCATGCGGTTGTGCATGAACTGAACGTTCTGCTTGCGCACGCTGCACTCGATGGCGCCGGGCATCTTGACCTGGTGCGGCTTGCCGCCGAGCGCCAGCTCCGAGATGTACTTCACCAGCTCGCTGTCCTTGTCGGTGGAGTCCATGCGCTCGTAGAAGAGGATGTAGGCGTTCCACCAGCGCTTCTGCCGCCGGTAGGACATGCGCTTCATCATGTGGTCGAAGACCTCGCCCATGTACTCGCCGCCGAAGCACTGGTTCTTCATCTCCTCGTCGTCGTCCATCTTGCACTCGGTGACGTCGCCGTCGTCGAACTTGTACCAGCGGTTCCGCTCGCCGTCGCCGCCGTTGCGCTGGATGATGTAGGAGTAGTAGTGGCCGCCGCTGGCCTGGCCGCTGTGCACCAGCACGCCCACCAGCCGGTACCGCGAGCCGCCCGGCGGGGGCTCGTTCT
Organism: Megalops cyprinoides; assembly: GCF_013368585.1. Taxonomy (NCBI): domain Eukaryota; kingdom Metazoa; phylum Chordata; class Actinopteri; order Elopiformes; family Megalopidae; genus Megalops; species Megalops cyprinoides. Next base: position 10,421,103 of record NC_050596.1, on the reverse strand, counting down.
CGGCCGGCTCGTTCTGGATCACCTGGTTCTCGGGGTTGACGTCGTCGCCCTCCAGCTTGGCCACGCCCGCCACCGTGTAGGGCTCCATGTCCAGCTCACGCGGGAACTCGAAGTAGTCGTTGAACTTGATGGCGCACTCCCGCTCCCAGTCGTAGTCGAAGCGCTTCAGCTGGATGGCCAGCACCGGCGGCAGCTTCTTGATGAGAAGCCGCTTCACCGTGTCCACCTGCGGGGAGGCATAGCATCGCTGTTAACACATTGAGATTCCTAGAAACTGGACCCCAGTGCTGTCTACTGCCAAAACAAAATGGCTGAAACTAGTCTTTTCTTGTCTGAGCTAGTCTTTTCTCGCCAGTCTTAATTTTTAAGCCATTAGAAGTTGGTCAATACCCCCTGCTTTGGAGAAATGTTCCAACACTAAGCGCAGTGGAGTGGTTGCTGAAAACACGTACCTTCTTGTTGCACTTCTCACAGTGGTAGGCGTTGGCACCCTCCAGCAAGTCCCCTTTGACGTACTGCTCCATCGAATCCAGGAGGTTTTGATGGTTCCTGATATCTACATTCAGCGTTGTGAAGGACTCCTCGCATTCATACCTATAATACACATGAATGCTCACTGTCACCACTGCAAGCGTACCCGAACAGCGGACTTATTTCATCTCTGTTACCTCGTCCGGCCTACCTATGAGGACAGCCCTGACAGATCTTCTGATCGGCGAAGGACCCTCCCAGGACCTTGCTGAGCATGGCCGGGTGGCCGAGCGCCTTCAGGGCCTCGTCCAGGCTATCCACCAGGGAGTTGAAGAACTCCAGGGCGTCGTGCTGCTCTCTGAGGTTCACCGGCTCACCCCATAACCTGCCGCGGGATAGACTCCTTAACCACAGTCCCCTTCAATGAAGAGCCGCACCACAACCCTCTCATACCAGGTGCTCCTCAGCCTTGGTCATATGATTCTGCCCCACAGAAACGGAGCGGAGGGAGACGACTTACCGGAACTGCTTCCAGAACCCTCGCGGCACGTAATACTGCAGCCGGGAGGCGGCCAGGTGCCCGAAGATGACCTGCAGGTGGCGCAGCACGCCGATGTTGTACTCTTTCCTGTCCTCCGATTTGCTGAGAGACGGCTTGTCGTCGAACTGATGATAGCTGAACACCTCATCCCGCGGATCCACATTGCTCTGCGGGCGCAACGCAGACACTCTTACTTTGCATAATAAAATAATCCGCCTTTGACAAAAAGGCAATATCTTCATGGATTTTTGCTGTCAAGTATGACCTTCCAAACTCTAACGTGTATAACTGCCCTCAGCTCCAAGCTATGCCAACATGGCAATGTGCTGGGAGACGGCTGATTTGTCAGTCACAGGGTCCTGGGCAAGGATGAGCATCGTCATTGGGCAAGGTCTATTAACCAAGGAGCTGAAACCTCCAGCTTTGCAGGGGGTTGTGTGTCAGACGTAACAGCTGAGACGTGGAGCTGCTTACCTCGTTGTCCTGCTTCTCGTCCCCGGACATGTCGTCGTCCACGTCGCTGCCCGTGCCCTCGATGGCCAGGATGCCGTTCCTGATGGGCGGGATCATGTACAGCTGCTGGATGACCGAGTTCATGTAGCAGGTGGCCCCCGCGTTCTTCAGCCCCACGAAGCCTTTGGTGGGCCGGGGCCCGACCGGCGGCAGGTACTCCCACTCTGTAAGCGCTTCACAACCTGGAGATCAGGGAGGAAAACCAAAAACAGTCTGACTGAACTGCTGAACTCACACTGGTCCCATTACATTACATGGCGTTCATTTAGCAGACACTCTTATCCAGAGCAACTTCCAGCACAAAAGAACACAACTGTATTCATTCAAGTTGAATGAGCAGTAGTGTCAGATCAGGCTAACAACACTCCCAGACCAGTGAGTGTGACCATAACACCATTCAAGCCCTACCGAGGCTAGGCAACAGAAGCCAAGAACCATACATCCATACCATACCAACAGTCACTAGATCAAAGAATCCAAAACACACGGCTATACTACATGTAAAATAAACAGCAAGCAATACAAGTATCAGGAGTTAGGGGGTGGGGACTGAGGTGGAACCGAGATGCAGTCTGAAGAGGTGGATTTTCAGCCTGTTTCGGAAGATGGCCAGTCATAGTGTGACTACTCAATCAAGCAGCACCTGCTGTTAGGCGGGAAACGCAATGCATATTATTTCAAACTGAACACCCAGGAGGCGAGTACCTAAGTAGTACATGTCGGTGAGCGTGTCGACGATCTGCTTGAGGTTGCGCACGCAGCCGACGGCCAGCGCGACGAGCAGCTCGAAGCCGGCGTTGATGGTGGCGGGGCTGCTGCAGACGGGGATGGCCTGCTCGGCGGGGAACTCGCCGCTCTTCATGTACTGCAGGTACACGTTGGAGGCCGGGAAGATGAAGTCATCGATCAGCTCCTGAAGAAGGAAGAGAGGCAGAGCAGCGATTCAGACGCCTGGGTGGGCGGGGGCAGCGGAGTCAGGTGGAGCTCCCAGGGGCGAAACGGGCTCACCTTGATGAGGCTCGCGCCTCCCTTCTCGCAGCCGATGTAGTACTTCTTCTCCGGGGTCTGGAAGGCCAGCAGCTCCTTCGTGACGCCCAGGTGTCCCTCCAGAATGGTCTCCTCCACCCCTGTCTCCCCTGTCCGTTTTACTTCATCCTAACGGAGACACAAGGGACACTGCTGTTCACGTAATGCAACTAACATTACATTACGCTGTTGTCATGTAGCAGATGCTCTTATCCAGAGTGATTTACACAGTTCACAATTCTTACAAGTTATCCCTTTATACAGCTGGATATTTTCTAAGGCAATTGTGGGTTAAATACCTTGCCCAAGGGTGCAACAGCAGTGCCCCAGTGGGGAATTGAACCAGCAACCTTTCAGTTGAGCCCTGGCCCCTTACCACTATGCTACACTGCCACCCATAAAACATATCAAAACATAATTCATTAGGTCTGTCTTTTTCCTTATGTGGGAAAAACTTATTGGCAACAGAACAATTAGCCAAGAACACCATTCTGCAGCACAAAGTAGTGAGACATTAAATGACTGTGGACAGTGAGGAGGAGGAGGGGGGTCCTGGTCAGCCTACCCTTATCCTCTTTAACCAGTCGATCTCGTTGTTGAGCAGGACCTCAGCGTTGGGCAAGTTGATGTTGCTGTTGTAGGCGTAGTTCAGTAAGTGCCTTAACAAAGTGAAGTAGTCCCCCGCGTGCTTGGCTCTCTCTTTCGCAGTGCTCTGGAGGAAAACACACAGTCACGCACTGACCCGCCGCTGTAATCCACCCGTCTGCTACTCTGAGTCTCGGCACTGAATCGCAAACATCTCCACACTAAAGAGTTGAAAGGGCTGCAAAAGGTTCGCATCTGTGATGCAATACATTATGAATCGATTTGTATTGATTTACATGCTTGGGTGTTCAGAGGTACATGCTCTGAGCCCCAACCTCAGCATCGAACCTCATCATTTCGAGATAACGAAACTCGAACAGGAGATGGTGCTGACAAGTGCCTTCAATGGAGGATGACTTGCAGAAAGTGATCAGAGAGCTGCTTATTTTAACAGCGCTTTGTATTTCACCAGTCAGTCACAATGAAAAGCCCTGGCTTGGCTGGTACCTCCAGCAGGCTGATGAGAGGATAACCCGGTTGCAGGCTGAGAGGGCATGGATTAGAATGCTCAGTCTTATTCTTAGGGGTAGCATTTCTACATTGAACCCTTAGGCTCCAGCAATAGCTAGTGTCAAGGACCCATTACAAACTGTGTAATTGGTTATGTGGAGTAGGACCATGTACTTTGTGTATGAGAGGATTAACTTATGTCTGGTAATTGTTTGTTTTGGTCCAACATATTATTATGTAAGCCTCCCTTATGATTTTTCTGTTGTGCTTCTTGGGAAGAATGACTGTGTTATATTTGGCATTACATTACATTGTTGCCATTTAGCTGACGCTCTTATCCAGAGCAATTTATATAGGTTACAGTTCATGCATGTTATCCATTTACACAGCTGAATATTTACTTGGGCTATTCTGGTTTAAGTACCTTGCCCAAGGGTACAGCAGCAGCACCCCAGTGGGGAATCAAACCAGCAACCTTTCAGTTACGAGTCCTAATCTTTACCAATGTGCTTCACTGCTGCCCCAAACAAACAAAAGAAAATCAATAAACATTTGCTCAAAAAAAGAATTTCATTTAAAGTGGGTTCAAGGAGAAAGTACCTGTTGCTACTACAAATATGAAACTGGAAACCAAGTATTTCATTTACTTACACCTAAAACGGTGAAGAGGAGGGTGATGAAGAAGAGGAGGGGTCTGTGTCCCATGCAACACCTCGTTGCCATGAGGAAAAACTGCTCCTGAGCCATCTGACGGACAGACCTGGGCGAACACATCGACCGATCAGCATATACAGACGCGACCCTCCCCCAAACCCCCCTGCCCCAATGATAACACCGCGTCCCGCCACCCCCGTTGCCGGGGACGGAGCGGCAGCCACTCACTTGCTCTGGCAGTGCAGCAGCAGGTCGATGATGAAGGTCTGCCAGGCCTTCTCCTTGCTGAGGGCGTCCAGCGCGGTGGGGATGAGGGCGAAGCACAGGGTCATGACCTCCAGGGCCTCGCAGCACACCTGCTCGTCCTCGCCGTCCGGCTCGTTCCCGGCGTTCGTCTGCGCAGAGAAACGGACGCGTGAGGGGGGCGGGGGGGTGCGGTGCGCCTCGGGCCGACCCCCCGGGCGGACAGCCGGGGCGGCGTGGTGAGGGTCAGGCGGGTACCTTCTCATAGATCTTGCTGATCTCCTCGTTGGAGCTGAAGACGAGCTGGACGCTCCCACAACCCGAGGCCCAGACGATCTTCTGCACCGCCCTAATCACACAGATGTCTGGGATGTACTTAGAGGCCTGGAAGAAGTTCTGTGTGTGCGACAGGAATAAATCTCCATTTACTTCATATTCACAGAGGGGTAAGAAAGCTTTACTTGTGTGTTTTATAGCAAATATAAAACTGCTCCTGAGTAAACAGAATGACTTTATTATTACCAGCAATGCCTGGATGCCGGTGCCAACTTTCTTACTTGAACAGACTTTACAGAAAAGCATACAAACCAACCTACCAATGAATTAAGTCCAAACTGCTGGCAGTAATTAGAATTTAATGTTCATAAAACCTTTTCAGGAATGGAAAAATCAATTAAAAGACCCTCTGGCCTGACTTAACAGCAAATCACCAAATGGCGGAACAAACAGCAAATGCAACTATGCCACAAATGATCAGAAATAGTGCAACGAAGAAGAAATACCCTTCACATGCATGAGTATTTTACTGTAATTTTCTTCCACATGGTCACTGACAAGAGCAATTACAAGCCAGTCTCTGCCAGCCTGACTCAGAACAGTGACACAGTGCGTATGCAACAGCCGGCGGTGAAGTCCTGCAGACGCCCCTCAGGGCTGAGATGTGCGGACACCGACCTCGTCCGAGATCTGCTGGGCGAGCCGAATGGCCACGTTGCGAAGCATGCACTCGGCCGACGGGTTGGGAATGTTCTGGAGGGCGTTCTGGAGCACCAGGGCCTGGTCGTGCGTCGCCTGGTTTATCTGGGGACGACAGCGGCGGGGCGCGTTAGCGCGTTAACAGGCTTAAGCTCACCCGCGAACCAGAGGCCGCTTTGATCCGATGCGAGGCACCGGGAAAATTCACCCTTCCATTCTCCCCGTCCTCTCTGGGATTCTGCATACTCCTCAATCTTCTCTACTTTAAAGGGAAAGCCTTCAGGGTAATACACTCGGGTGGAACACTATTCCCTTCGGGACACCGTACGCCCGGGACATTTCTAAAAGCACGGGAAGGGAGTAAGGGCTCTAATGAGTGCAGAAGTGAGATAAGGAAAAAGGAAAGGTCGGTGAAAGGTTATTTTCACACAGACTGGCACGTGGCCTCCTATCCACATCCACAGAAAAGCCAATAGAGGACAATGCCCCAAATGTCACAGCAACACAGTTTATGGGTAATTTGCAAGAATTCCTTTTTTTAGTCAAAGTGAATTCTGTATCCAGGTTGCACAAGTTAACTTGCGGTAGGGCTTGAATGGTGTTATCCTCACACTCACTGGTGTGGGAGTGCTGGTTGCCTGGTCTGACGCTGTTGGTCATTTAACTTGAATGGACACACTTGGATGGATGTTCTATTGTGCTGGAAGTGGCTCTGGATAAGAGCGTCTGCTAAACGCATGTACTGTAATGTAATCCACATTCTAATAGGGATTTGCCTTCATTAGGGGGAGCATGTGACACATTCTGGTGAAATTAGCCAAAACCCGTCTGCGTAATGGATTTGTAATTTAGCAGTGAATCATCCCAGGACTATTCGGCTGTGGCACTTACTGGCGAGACGGGAGTCGTTCCCTCCACCCCCGGCTGGCAGGCCTCCGCCACCGCCTTCACGTGGCCGAAGCCCACGGCCGTCAGGAGCAGCTTGGCGATCTTCAGGGCGTTCAGGTAGGCGCCCCGCCTCGTCTCCATGTCGGCGTTGGGCAGGAAGTTGTTCCTGGTGAGCATGCTCAGGACCAGGGGCAGGCCGCCGCTCTTCAGGAAGTTGTACTGGAAGTCGCTGGCGTCCTCTCCCAGCGTGCCGCTGGCGGGCATGAGCAGGGCGTACACCACCTGCAGGAGCGCGGACCGCAGGTCAGGAGCCCGTACGTGCATTTTCACAGTGATCTCACACACTCACACACACACACACACGCTTTCACAGTGACCTCACACACACACACACACACACACACACACACACACACACACACGCACTTTCACAGTGACCTCACACACACACACACACACACACACACACACACACACACGCTTTTCCAGTGACCTCACACAGAGAAACATTCACAGTGACCTCACACAAATGCATTTTCAGTCACCTCACACACACACACACACACACACACACACACACACACGCTTTTCCAGTGACCTCACACAGAGAAACATTCACAGTGACCTCACACAAATGCATTTTCAGTCACCTCACACACACACACGCCCTTTCACGGTGACCTCTCTCTCTCACACACACACACACACACACACACACACGCTTTTCCAGTGACCTCACACAGAGAAACATTCACAGTGACCTCACACAAATGCATTTTCAGTCACCTCACACACACACACGCCCTTTCACGGTGACCTCTCTCTCTCACACACACACACACACACACACACACACACACACACACACACACACACACACACGCTTTTCCAGTGACCTCACACAGAGAAACATTCACAGTGACCTCACACAAATGCATTTTCAGTCACCTCACACACACACACGCCCTTTCACGGTGACCTCTCTCACACACACACACGCTTTTCCAGTGACCTCACACAGAGAAACATTCACAGTGACCTCACACAAATGCATTTTCAGTCACCTCACACACACACACACGCCCTTTCACAGTGACCTCTCACACACACACACACACACACACACACACACAAACGTCTGCTTCCGGGTCACGTGGCACCGACCTCGGTCAGGTAGAGCACTTGGGAGGGCGACGGGCCGAAGAAGCGGGAGTCCAGCGTGGGACTGAGGCTGTTCTCCCCCAGCTTGGCGTGATCCAGGCAGATGGCGCGCAGGTTCTCTACTGTAGTGTTATCTGGGGAGAAAATCGAGCACCGTTTACAGCTAGATCCTGGCGTTAACTTCATTACAGGAGTGCCACTGAAATTTGATTGGCTGTTCACCGTAAGTGAAAAGGCTCCACGCGTGATGCACTGGACAGTGATGAAAACGACAGAATTCTAGAGAATGTTCGCGCTTCGCACACCTGGGGGCATGAGCTTCATGAGGACGCGGGCTCCATCTCGCAGAAGGGGCATGTTCAGGTTACAGCCCAGATCTGCTACTTGCCACAGGAAAGAGATGTAGCGGAGGTGCAGGGACATAATCTGTGAAACAAGAGCGTTCCACTCAGACCGGAAGACATAGGCATTTTGTTCACCCTCTCCCATGTAACCATGGCAGTAAGTGTAACCAAACTGTCCTGGATCCAACACGTACAGAGCTTAGCATTTTGACAGACAGTAATCATTTCCTTTCACATTAATACTGTTCTTAATGGTATCAACTAAAGTAAACCATTTCAGCAAGTTACAACTAAGCTAAATGTCTCACTGGCTGACAACAATTAGCAGTAACATTACAATCTGCTAAAAAAAGATGCAAAATGCTAAACTTCCATGTTGTTTGTGGCTTATTGCAACCCAAACCAATGCAGAGTGACATGCATACACAAAGGCTGCCTCACCACTCCGGGAAGACAGCTTTCTACTTCAGGGTTGGGTCCGTCGCTGTAGTGGTTTCCGTGGTTGCCTGGAGATCCGGTGGAGGAGTCCGACGAGCTGTCGGGACTCGAGGGCATGTTGGAGCTGACCTGGGTGAGCTTGGCTGTGATTAACTGGAGGGGGAAAGGGGGAGTCAAAAACAGGTATTAAATTTTAAACGCGTCACCACCATTACATGTAGAAGAACCCACACAAACCCTAATTCCTAGTTATGACCAAAAAGAGACGCTCGGAGGCAAAGATGTCTGGATCTCCATCTTTATATCTGAATCCTTACGGTCTTGTCTTTAAGGTTGAGCTGGCCAATCAGCTTCCTGTCGTCGGCCGGATCGATCATGTCCGCCCCGATGAACAGCTCCACTTTGGTGTGGGTGCTGTTGGCCTTTATCCGCGTCAGGATGCAGCGGCGCACCGAGCCGATCGTGTCGTTGGTGTGCGACCAGATGTCCAGGTCGTCCACCTGCCGGCCCTGGTTCGGGAAGCGCACCACCAGGGTGATGTGCTTACCCCGAAACGCTCTGCGGGAAAGAAAAACAGAACAACAATGAAGCTTCTGCAGCCAGGAATGACAGCGTAGCATAGTGATTAAGGAGCGGGGATTGTAATCAAAAGGTTGCCAGTTCAAATCCCCGCTGGGACATTACTGCTGTACCTTTGGGCAAGGTATTTAATCCACAACTGCCTCGGTAAAATATCCAGCTGTATAAATGGATAACATGTAAAACTGTAACCTATGTACATCACTCTGGATAAGAGTCTGCTAAAATACTAATGTAATGTAATGTAGCTTCTACAGCTACGAGACAACTTCCGTTAGCGGTCCAGGAGGAAAGCACAGGTGCCGGCTGTCCCGTACCTGGACATGGGCAGGATGGTCCTCTCCTCGTGGTAGTCGCTGTCGCACTCGTTGATGTACTCCCGGAGCACGGTCAGCACCCTCACCATGCGGATGGCCTCCTGCCGGGCGCAGTTCACGCTGTCCTTGTCCCCGTCCAGCACGCACAGGGTGTCGTACGAGGCCTTCAGCCGGTCGAAGCAGGACTGGATGAAGTCTTCGTGAATCTCTACCTGCGAGCGGACCACAATAACGATTTGATAGTTTTTAGTTTTTTTTTTTGTTACAACCTTCTGTTAGAAACTTCTGTTAGGTTCAAATATACAGGCCATTTAACCATGATTAAAAACCCTCTTTTGGTGCCAGCTGCTCCTTTTGCTGGGTACAGCAGTCTGTTTCCGTGCATGTCACAATATCACACTCTTGCTTGGATACATATGGTGTCCAAATACATAAAGCTGTGCCATTAACACAGACAACACACACGGACACTTACCCTGCTGATACACAAAGCAAAAATGTTTCTGCTGCCCCACTGACAAAAACACATCTTTTAACGAAATATGGATATAATACCAATAAGCTACAGCTACATGATTAGTCTTGGTAGCTGTCATCTGAAATTCTTAGCTATTATTAAGCTGAAACCGAGCACAATCTCTCATTTATCTGGTCTGCGACACAAAATTGGCTCTTTTAGCTGTTGCGGACACGTTGAAAAACCTTCCATCAGACAAGTCTTTGTGTTGCTGCCTACCAGGGGTCAGTGATCTTGCCCACACAATTGCCTACAATCTGCATGTACATCACACATACTCTCGTATGCAATGCTCAAATATTCTGGGATAGAGAAAAGTCAGAGAACTCACAAAATTTATGGAATTTCAACAAGATACAATCTGAAGAATTACAATCTCAAATTTGTACCAAGAAGCTTACATTACAACAATGCGAACCTCATCGGGGTTTCGGAAAACTAACGGGTTTCGGAAAACTAATGTACTGAATATATCATCCAAATAACTGAGCTACGGTCCAAAAGTGCTCACAAGGCTGGAGAACGGAGGCAATGTTCTGACTCTGAGTGACACACGTCTTACCTGATTGACTTGTAGTTTTGGTCCGAGGTTTGTGTAGATCTCTTTCAGCAGGTCTATTGCTCGACTGGCAATGTCATCGCTTCCTTGAATCACAACCTGTTAATTGGACCAAAAAGCAGTGATTAGAGACCTTTCTCAGATCAAACCAGCTCGATCCAGAAGAGGTTAGCCAGCAGCCACAGGTATGTAGAACAGAAAAATCCATTCCTTAACACTTTCAGTGTGAAAAATAGCTCCATTATGTTCTGTGCGGCAATGGTAAGTGTACCATTTGCCATTTAGACCGTTGCTTGCCAAGAACACCAAAGCCTGTGAGTTGTGCGAATGTCACAGTTCTTTCAGTAGTCTACAAATTAGCCTTGCCTTGAATTCCTTCCTAAAAAGGCAACATTTCTTAGCTTTTGGACAGAGTAAATCAAATAACCACAAGGCACTGTGGGATGCCTACCCTCCACATGTAATCCAGCCCTATCAACTCCAGGTCGTCCATCATGTACGCCCGGCGCTTGGCCACCAGCTTTCCTTCCCTGCAGTTGACGGCTTTGAAGAAGCGCTCAAAGCACTTCATGCCGTTTTCGGTGAGGAGCGAGGGGTCCAGTTGGAGGACGTTGTTCTCGAAGAAGTCCTTGTTGATGTCGGGGTCCAGGTCCGGCTCGTCCCCCATCAGCTTGGAGTACCACTTGAAGCAGGCCTCGCGGTCGCACAGGAAGACGGCGTTCTCCGCCAGGCACTTCCAGATCTGCTTGGCCTGCGGCGCGCACAGCCACAGCTGGCCGTCCTTCAGGAGAAACCTGCAACACACACACACACACACACACACACACACACACACACACATACACACAGAGCTGTGAGGGCTAGTGGAACAACACGCTGGATATGCAACCAAATACCTGCTTTCATTTCACTTCCCTTACTGCTTAATGAATGTGAAGGATATCTTCCAAAAGAGACTAAAAAGTCGTGAAGGCTGCCCAGGCCAAAGAGAACCTCACTCACCTCAGGAAGTTGAGTCTCTCCTGGACCTCCTGCACGTGGCTGTACCGGCTGCCTGGCCTCACTGTCTGTGGGTCAAACTCCGAGTGCTCTGCTGCGGACAATAAAGACAAAGGCTTTGAAACCAACACTGCTGCCATTTGTGACTAACACAAGGGTGGGTCCCTCAAACCTGCACACAAGGTTGCAGGGTCTGGAAATGACCAGACTGGGACTTTCAGAACGTACAGTGTGCAGAAGTCCCTGCCTCTTCCCTGAGAGGCAAACGGGCCGAGGAGGGGAAAAGACAAACCTTTGGCAAACTGCCTCATGCTCTCCATGTACGCGGAAAGGTTCTCGGCCACCAGGGTGACGAGGGCGTGGTTGTGCTGCAGTTGGTTGATCAGGTCGTGGCGGTAGAAGACGTGTGGGCTGCGCTGGGTCTGACTGTGACGGAGGAGAGAGAGAGAGAGAGGAGGGGGGAGCCTCAGACACGTACTTATGAACATCTCTACACATTCAGGCACAACAGGGAACAGACAGATCCAGAGCCGGGAGGAATTCAAGAAACAACTCGGAACAAAGAAATACAATTAAGAATTTCATGACTGGCTGACTGACCGACTGGCTGAATTAGGAAATTAACAGGAATGCAGTAGATTTGCGCCTTGAGCAGCATCGTTTTGGCGGCGTGTTGGAAAGGGCCGCTCGTATAAAAGCGCTGAAGCTTCATGGCATAAAATTTGGGCGCCCGCATCACAGTGCTGACGCCCAAAATCACTTCCTGAAGGACAGAGAGAGTGGCAAAGCTACAGGAATGTTTAGCCAGATAATTGACAACCCTACTGTTGTGTGTGGGGGGAAGAAAATAAGTCCCATAAACGCCCCAGAAGAATGTAGTCCTGTGAGAACTAGTTGAACCAAGGAAGCAATTTGTGACTGTGGAGCCAGTGCACAGGGAAATATGCTGAAGCAGAATTTTCAAAGGCCACAAATCAGAGGACGGCATCAAAATTTAAAGCGCAATTTAGTTAGATTTTAGAGAATTTAAGTGGCGGCAATGCACCATTAATTAACTCAACTTACCCCACTAAGCTCTTTTGTATGTTAATGGGTATTTTCTTTCTGAAAAACAACAGGCATGCATGCTATGTTTGGTTCTATATTTGCACGTACTTCTGAATATTCCTCAAATACACTGTGTGCTGTTACAAGACAGGGAAAATGGAAAGGCAACCTCTGAGCTGACAGTATCTCATTGTTAGAATTCCTTCAGGAGTATGACAGATAAAGCTCTCAGCACATTTCAAAACCTGAGCAGAAATTTAAATTCAACATTTCCAGCAGCAAATTTATATAAGCAAACCGGTACATGGCGTTTTTTTAACCCATGGCAATGTTCAAAGAGTTCTGACCGAGCAGGCCATAAGAGAAAAGTCCACCAGCCCACCACATTCAGAGTGCTCACAGTGTGAAAACTAAGCAGGGTGGTGCAACTGAAACCAGCAAGTAAAAATAAAAGAAAAAAAGCTAACTTCCCTAAAAATCACTGATGTCTTGTTTCTCGACTCACAATGTTAGGTATACGCAAACTCAAAAGCATGGAACTGGTTTCATGTTAGAGAAATCTCCTTTCCCTCCATTGGTTCTTCCCCACACATTGGTGTCAGAACATGACACTCCTCTTCTGTAATGGGCCCTTGAAACTCCCTGAAATTAGTGCTCCCCATTGTACCAACAGCTGTTCTGAAACCTTTAAAACATTTTTTCAATTGCAGTGCGGATGCTATGCTGTTCCCCTCTGACTCAAGTCCCCCAAAAAGCACTGTGAAGCTGGGCATGCCCCTTTCGCCTGTTAGCATGAGCGTAGCTATAAATTCAAATTCTACCAATTCTGCAGCACATGCTGTGTCTAGAGTTTAGCTTAGCATTTGCATTCTCTACTTAGCTAAGCTTAGTATGAGCACTTGAAGAGCTGGAAGTAGGTCACCACCTATCAAAAATATATCACGTTATCTTCTTTTTACTTATTAAAACAAAGAATGGCTAGCTTCTGTTAGCTGCATCTTCAGTTTTAAATTCACAGGTATTTCTTTAATGAACATACAACAGGCCCTATTCGTACTGTGGCCAGCAAGGCTGTGTTAACTAAATAAGAAAATTATATAGCTGAGATCTAATGTCAAGACCCATCGCTCAGTTTTCTGAGGAACACAGTTTTCTGAGGAGACGCACATGTACACTTGTCTTTTACCATGATCAGTGTTAAGCGGGTACTCACTCTGGCACATCTACAGGCTGCAGAAACTGTCCTGTTACCTTAGATTCTGAGGAGCTTCTCCGAACAGGCTGCAGATCTCTCGGATCTGCTTCAGTGCAGGAATCACCCATTTGTCGTTGGTTCGCAGCTCTTCGATGAAGCGGTCTATCCACTGGATCTTCTGCGTGTCTCGGTCCTGCGGGGAAGCCCAAGGGCATGTTTTCATCACTACACTAGTCACGGTGTATTTATTAACCCGATCTGAGCATCCATCCATCAGGGAGGAATGCTGCCGCTGCTGCTTCGGTCCGGTTCGGCCCAGGCTTCCTGGGTGAGCTGGTGGGGGGGGGGGTCTGTGTGTATGAGTGTGCAGGTGGTATTATGGGTGTGTATCTGTGTGTGTGTGTGTGTGTGTGTGTGTGTGTGTGTGTGTGTGGGTTACCTGGGAGCAGCTGTAGTCCAGGATCTTGATGTGCGCGCTGAGCGCCTGGTCCATGATGTCCACGGGCACGTCGTCGCTGTGGGCCAGGTTCCACAGCAGGTTCAGCACCTTGTGGGCCATCACCCCGTCCTTGTCGTCCTCCGCCAGGCGGCGGATCAGCTCCAGCAGCTTCTCCCGCTGCTTTTTACTCGCGTTCGTCCAGCTCGCCTGCAGAACCGCCATCGCCACCATTACAGATACACAAAGCCACAACCAAGGCAACCCAACAGCACAGCGCCCTTGAAAAACTGCATTCATTTCCATAAGAGCCAGGATAATCGATTTCAATATGGCGGCAGGCACCGCAACGCACTCATTAGGGCGCAAACGTGTCCGCTGCTGTTGATTCACACGCACGGCGCTTGTAATTCTGCGTGTGTTAACACATTTCACGCCTCTCACCTTGAAGCAGTCGAAGAGGTGGTCGAGCTGCTCCGGGGAAAAATCCCAGGCCAGCTTCGCCAGGAGATCGTGCACGTTCTTCACGATGGCTTCGTGCTTGCCGGCCTGTGGAAGAAGACAAAGTCCCGTTTTAAATGGAAAACGGGGCCACCATGGGATTCTCAGCGCCTGTCATTGTGTAACTCTGTACTGACACTGCAAACACCGGGTGGTCCATGTCATTTCTCACGCATGCTTCCCTGAAAAACGCAATGAATCGCGGAAATACGCCTGACAGATTTTTTCCCCCCCACAAGAATAAATGTGACACATTCCAGAAAGTTCTTCATGTTGCTTTTGCCACCACTATCCAGGCCTTTTTTTTTTGGACCTGTGATCCATTTATCAGTCATGGTTGCACAATTACATTGACTCAGCTGGAAAAAAACCCTCAGAACAGCCTTGCGATGTACTTTCACAATAGAGCTACAAAGACAAGGGGGTCAAGAGGCAACGCTTCACAGAGAATTGTGGGAGGGGACAATGAGAGCAAAGATGGCGTAAAGTCATGTCAACTGTACTAACACAACAGCAGGCGCTCGGACCACAGAACACACAGCTGTGTAAGGCTGTTGGCATCTTTCACAGAAAAAAGAGACATCAACGAATATCAAAGATTGCTCCCTAACAAAGGAGGGACTTAAATTCAAAACAATGAGCGTATAACTGCGAATAAAAGGCAAATATAGGACCTCCCGTCGAAAGGCTCAAAGGGCACCCATGCTGCGTTTTGTCAACCCCATCCCCAAATCCAGGGAACACATTTGCTGGATATTCATCTAGACTTCAGAATTCCACACAGACTTTCTTAGACAGATCCCACTGACTGCTTTTAAATAGCTCCTCAGTTTACAGGCAACATCCATCAGGAAAGTGCCCGTCCTTCCCTCAGCCGGATTCAACACGAAAAACCGAAATCCGGACAAGGCAGGGCCAGCACACAGCAGACACGTCCCCCTCACCTGGGCCGCCCAGATGTTGTCCAGGTCCTGCAGCGTCAGCGCCTTCTCCTTGATGACGAAGCGGAGGATCTTCTCCAGCTTCTCCACGTACTGCGGCTGGTGGAGGCTGTCCCTCAGCACGATGGACAGGATGTTATTCTGCTGGATCCACTCCTGCGAGAGCAGACCTCAGAGCGCTCAGAGCGCTGACCCCCCACAGCTCAACACTCAGCGTACCAATCCGGAGCAGCCATTCTGAGTAGCGCCAACACTTCACTTTTTCACACAGAGCATGCAGTCTGAAAGGAGTCTGTGAGCATTTCATATGCAAAATTGGGTAAAACTAGTATTTTGCAGGGCTGTGAATGCCAATTGTAAACCAGAGGTATCTTTGTAACAAAATATTAGTCATTCCTGAACTGAAACATCTGTTGTTGCATTATTCAAACTGAAGACGTATGCATACATAGTAAGTACACACACACACACACACACACACACACACACACACACACACACACACACACACACAGACAGACCAACTCAGCAGTGAGGCAGTATCATTATCAGTACTTGAAAGAATGCAGCATTCTTGTTCCCAGTAACAATATTGTTCCCACTAACATAAGCATGCTCAGGAGAGGTATATAACTGTGTTAACAACTTTCATAGACATTATGGGTCCAGCTCCTGGAGGTTATTCAGGGTTAGGAAGCAGCCTCTCAATGACTGCTTTAAATACTTAGTTTTACCAGACGACACAGCAGGAAAACTGGACTTCCATCATTAGGTGTGAAACACCTCTACGGCATTAAAAGGTAAGTGCATTAGCATTTCCTGCGCCCGGTGGAGGAACCGCTGGGCAGCGGTGTAACTTACCGCCATGCGCTCCGCAGTCAGCCACTCCTCCTCCTCTGGATTGCCATGCCGGTGAGTGTAATAGGAAACACTTGATATCACCTTGTTTACTTCATTTAGTGCATTCATTTTTCCATTAAAAGACGAAATTTGCAATAACCTGTGGAGAAAACGGCAGTTACTGACATGACCTGCCAATTTTTCACATAGTAGAGTAAAATGCGTAGCGATATGGCTGTTCGTCTCACCTAAGAATCATTTTTAACCTAAAAATTTCTAAGTTTTTCACTGTTTCTTCTTGCCCTGGTACCCGTGAAGCGAGGTTCTTCAACGATTTGATTATCATTGACAATGCATCGTTTTTGGCTTCATTCTTGGCCTCCTTTTTCAACTCCTCGTCCGTTAGGTTTTCTAGAAACTGGGGGACCATTTCTATAATTGGAAGGAAGTACTTCTTTACTGTGTGCAACGTTAGAAACTCATAACACTGCCCGAAAGGCCTGGAAAAAAAAAACACACGGAAGAAACACCGATCAGAGGCCATTGTGAGAGAGCAAAGACTCAAAGCTCAGAGCTGGTTTCCACACAGTCAGACGCAGACAAGCGCCCCTGTACTTACTTGATGAGTGCTGCAATGATCTGAACGTTCAGTGCTTGGCCGCTCATAAAGCGATCGTGCAGAGTCTGAAACCCGTTTAATGTGCCAAATTTGTTTATTAAATCCACCAGCCAGCCCTGTGTGAGGAAAAAGAGAACATTTACAATCAACAAAATGAAGCAAGGCTTGGTTATCCACCATTTCACTCTGCCGGCACAAAATGTTACTTGATTCCATGTACAACCAACAGAAGATGTACCCTGAACAGAAAAGGGAAAAAAAGAAAGATCTGAGACAGAAAAAGGCAAATGTTAATGTGATCATCCATACTCCGCTTAATTCCGTCTTGGTCCCTCAGTTTCCTGGAGCGCTCTGCCCCTGCTGACCCCCCTCCCGCCCACGTCACGCTGGTCTGGCTTTGATTTCGGCATCGCGCCCCTCCCACGCGCCCCTCCCCCGCGCTGTTCGATGTGACACGGGGGCATCCTAACAGTTTCCGCCGAGTATTCTACAAAAATTCATTTGTTTTCTCAGACCCTCGGGCAACAAAAGGCTCGTCACTAAATTTATCCATTCCAAGAGAATACCGCGTGGGCGAAGCGCTTTCTACTGTCAGCGCTGCGGTTACTTTTGCCATTTCAGACTAAATTAACTGCAGATGATGCTTAAAAGCCCAAACAGGGACCACCTTTAATGTGAATCACTAAAACACAATTTAAAAATACCACAAGGTCAATATCAAAAGCATTTAGATAGTTAAAATGTTAAAACACTTATTTATTTGGCTGTCTGACACCTTTTTTGTGGTGATCTACCTTCATATATAGCTGAATATTTATACAAGCTGCAAGCGGAAGTCAGCATTTTGGTCAAGAGGACAACAGGCTCATCCGGGATTCAAACCTTCTGGTTAAGACTATGGTTCCCCAACCGCAGCGCAGTTTCTGCCCAATGCAGCACAGGCCACATCCTCTCTCATGCAATTCTCCAGCAAAAAAGGGAATCAAACACATAAGGCCCCTTGTAGCGCATATAGTTGTACAAACAGACATGCGGTATGGATATCTAATCCTGTCGCACGTGCTCAGCACTCAAAGCAGACGGACGCCTCACAGAGGCAGGAGTCATGACCCAACTCAGGGTACGCATGACTGCGGGGGGGGCGGAGCCGGCTCACCTTGGGGGAACGTGGGTCGGGCGGTCGGGCGAAGAGCTCGTCCTCCGCCAGCTGCACCCCGGCGGGCACCGTCTCCGAGGGGCGGGTCCCGTTGTAGATGTGGAACTTGCAGTGGGGGTTCATGGCCATGGCCAGCAGCTCGAGAAGAGGGAACCAGTCCTGAGAGAGCTTGGCCACACACAGTTCTACCAGGCGGTGAGTGTTGTTTATTATACACCTCTGAGAGGAGAGGGAAGGGAAGGGGAGGGAAGACAGGCCTGTCACTGCAGAGCGCTTCACTCAAGATGACGAACACAAAGGGGACTGACAACACCCAGAACTTTCCGCTGCCAATTTTTTTTATTTGAGAACAAACTGCCAGGATTCACCCACAAAGGTACTGCGGTTGGACTGATACTGGCTGCATGATTTTCCATTTATTTTACTGCCCAGGTACCTTATGAGCACTTTCAACATACGAGTGGGCCTTGAGGAAAAAAATAATTTAACAGTCCATTCCTCGTTAAAAAGCTCTGGCCTAGTGCCTTTCCTGAAGCAATACTCACATGAATTTCAAACTTCCAGCCACTCACTGCCTCATCGGTCAGGATCTTAGTAAAGGAAATGGTCAAGCCGTCTCGGAAAAACCTCTGGCACGCTTCGCACTTGACGTCAAGTCCTTGTGAGGCAAAGCGAAAGGGAAACTGTCAGAAACCGTAGAGAACAAAGGGCAGGACTGCAGCAGCGAGATGAGAGGAGCCTAACAATGTTGCTGCGCTTGCGAAGAGAAAGTAAAAAAGAGAAGCCATCCCTGCTGTGAGCGAAATGATAAAAAGGCCTTGAATAAGCCGTGGGTGTGGCGGGAGCACGGGGGAGCTCGCTCGTTACTCTATGCAAATCTACACAGGCCGCGTCGGTGCGCTTCTGAAATCTGTATTTACCGCAGGATTAGAACTGACGGGTGAGGAGAGCAGCTCACTGAGCAGTGTACCGACTCAAGCCACAGTCAATAAAGACGCTGCTCTCTGAAATGGACAAGGTACCTTGTCTCTAGGACAGCAGATTCACCTTGTGAGAAGAGCTTTACCGTTCATTTGAAGTGCCTTTTTTTATATTTAGTGTGGGAAAGGAGAGACAGACGAGTTGCATTATGCTCTGTAAGTTGCGCTCGGACAGACGGAAAGGGCAGACTTACCTTTTTTACTAAGATCAATAGCAGCTTCGAGAAGAACCTCTAATTCGCCCTTTGGCAAAACTGGAACGACCCAGCGGGGTCTGTGAAGAGAGAAGCATGCATGTAAATGCTGTGGTGAGTGCACGGGTGCGAACGTGCCTGGAGTGTGTGTGTCTGTGTGCGTGTCTGTGTGTGCGTGTCTGTGTGTGCGTGTCTGTGTGTGCGTGTCTGTGTGTGCGTGTCTGTGTGTGTGTGCGTGTCTGTGTGTGTGTGCGTGTCTGTGTGTGTGTGTGCGCGTCTGTGTGTGTGTGTGCGCGTCTGTGTGTGTGTGTGCGCGTCTGTGTGTGTGTTAGTGTCTGTGTGTGTGTGCGCGTCTGTGTGCGTCTGTGTGTGTCTGTGTGTGTCGCGGGGGTAGAGGCGGTACCGGTTGATCATGTCGTCCAGCTTGGCCAGGTCGGTGTGGGGGAAGGCGGGCTCCTCCTCCTCCAGCTGAGGGGGGCTGTCGCCCTGGCCCTGCTCCTCTGGCGGGCTGACCGGGGAGTTCTCATTGGAGGAGCTTGGGGAGGACGTCTGAAACGCACACAACGTACATTATTACATTACATTACTGTCATTTAGCAGACACTCTTATCCAGGGAGACCTGCATAGATTACCATTTTTTCAGATGGATTACAGCTGGATATTTACTGAGGCAAGTCTGGGTTAAGCACCTTGCCGAAGGCAGCAGTGCTCAAGAGGAGAATCAAAATCCTGTGGCGTAGCGGTAAGGAGCAGGGTTGAGAGTCCTGTTCCTCACCCCTACACTACACTGCCATCCATACACACATACACAGAAAGGCTTGCAAGGCTCTTCAGACACTATGGGGAAAAAGTGGTTCTCTCTCCTTTAAAAATATGGCATCACACCTTAGGCAGATAAGCAAAGTTTTATTCTAAGCCTAAGACTCGTCTAGTAATGTCTCCTTGCTTCCTTTAGTGGTGGAGCCTCTTATCGACAGCAGCATTCGTCTTCAGTAAAACTGTCAGCTTAAAAGCTCAATGACAGAGGCCACCAGTACATTTCAAAAGACACAAGTCAAGAGAAGACAAACACAGACTTCTCTTGGTTCTGATAAAGCAGCAGAGGAGCTAGTTTTAGCCTTTCGATCGGACTTTTTACCCTAACTCAGTGAGCAATCCCACAGATGCACTGAGGAAGACACCGCTGTGCAGCACCATCATTTTTATCTCATATGCCCTCTCTCTACCCTCCATACCTCTTTATTTATGAAGTACATTTCAGCATAACTCAGACCACTCAACAAACCCAACCACACATGATTTTAAAAATAACATTTTCTTGAGGGCACGGCTGTATGACCCTTTTTGCAGAACCTCAGTATTTATTTTAGTCAGCTGAAAATCTTGTAAAATGTTCTAATTTGATTCAGTACAGAGGACTATTTTCTAGAGCATTCATAACTTCATTGAGAATACAATTTTGCAGGCAGCTTAAGAATGGCCATTCTGAATGGTGCTAATTATACAGTGCATTAGGAAGGAGGGCTTCAGCAGTCTTTCCCATTAACAGCTCGGTGGCCTAATTTCTGTAGCTGACGAGCGGTACAGTTCAAAACTCCAGCCAACTGCACCTTAAACCACGATTCATCGAAAAGCTTCAGACGGAAGCTTCCAGCTGCGGGCTTAGCATTCAGAGCGGCGGACCAAGGCGTGCGACTGCCCCAGGAGAAGGCAGCTGGGAGTGTTCTCCAAAGCGCTCGAGAGCCGTCAGTGTTGAGAACGAGCCTCATCCAGCTGTCAGTCATACACACGAAACGCCTCGCATCTCGTTTGCTCAGGCACTGGAGAGAAAGCAGTGTATCAAAGAACCCACACACCTACAGCTGAGAAGACTCACTACTGAACGCATGTAGTACATACAGTACATGTGTATGTAACCATGCGTTTCTGGCCGATTTTTATCAGTGTAAAGCTTTACGATTGTTACGATTTTCACAAATCAGATAAATATGCATAAATGTTTCCCTTATAATTAGTTACTTCTTCTGTTATGTTACTGCTGTCAACTTGATAGAGAATGTAAAAGAGAGTTTATTCCATCAAGGCCGCATGTCTTTGGGAATAATTGCAGTGGTATGTGCTTGGTTCTCAGGTGCGTTTTGAAGTCACTTTTACGGATTCCATCTCGCATATTATGAGGGTCTTGCTTTCGTCCGACACGCATCTAGAATTTCACAGCGATTAGCTCATTCAAAGCACTGCAAGACACCACAGGAGACGCCGCAAGCCACGCTGGGTGATGCTGCGTAGCGGCGGCATTGGTTTACAGCCGGCGATGCTGAGGAAACGCGTGCCGGGAGGGCGCGCTAACGCCGCACCCTGAGACAGACAATGCGGGTGACGCGGCCTGCGGGGCCCGGACCCTGGACACACCCACGCAAAGACGCACAGAGCGGCGGCGGTAACGTGGGGGTCCCCTGGCCAGAGCTCGCTCCTCCACGCTTCCCTGGCTTCCCCCGCTGTGTGTTTACGGCTGGCTCTGGCCTGCTGACATGAGGGAGGGAGAAGAGAGGCGCCTGACGGATATTTGAGGAGCCGCGGAACTTGGGAACCGTGGGGGCGTGCGGAGAGCGCTCCTCCCGCTTGGCTGACCTACATAAGCGCCTCTTGCTTCCGAGTGCGCCACGACACAGGCGGACGCCCCCCCGAGGCGCTTACTTTCGGAGAGAGGCTCGGTGCAATGGCCGGCTGTGGGATGGCTGGCTAAGGCTGCAGTTTCCCCCCCCGCGGAGCCCTTCGGCAGCACGCGCACACACACACACGCACGCGCACGCGCACGCACACACACACACACACACACACACACACACACACACACACACACACACACACACGCACACACACACCTCCACTTCCTACTCCTGCCAAAACGCTGATGTGTTATTCTGCATTCAGTCAAGCAGCTCACCGGTGTGAGCAGCCAACAGCTGTGAAGCAAAGCAATCACTCTGCCTTTTTAACAGCCTGCCTGTGGTCAACGCATCTCAATTCTTCAGGCAGGCACAGGTTACACACAGCACAATGCGGGGGGTTTTTCGACAGGAAAAAAGATAAAAGATGGGATCAGGGATAAAGCAATCCTAATTACTCAGAGGCAAGTGTTATTCCAACTGGTTTTGAGCATGCTTTCAGCTGTGCGCATACATTATAATAATAGATTATGAGGAGGACGTTCTTTTCGGTTTGATCACAGTGGTTGCAAAGGGGGGAAAGTCCTATACTTCACGCAGCTGCACTACGTACTATGTGGAAAAATCCCGTTTGCGTTTCAAGGAACAAAGACGTTTGTCGTTTCAGCTAGCTTCAAACGGCCACTGCAGCAAGACGTCAGTTTGACTTTCATTTTCTTTTTTATTTTAAAGACGCGCAACATACCTTTGAACCGCGCCGCGATGTCTAACACCAAGCTATTGAACGAGTTCGGAAAAAATCACGGGGGCGGTGACAGAGGAGGAAAAGAGAATCGTTTCGGATTTGCACCCTGAAAACTGTGTCCTCCATTGTTCCTTGTTTTTAATTAGACAAAATCTGCTTTCATCTCATGTGTGACTGCCAAGAAGGAAGTCATTCTTGCTGGCTTCCAGAACCAAGATCTGGAATGTTATTAATTTTATTGGCTTGTTTGTTGTGCAAATATAATCTTGCTTCCCCAATGTATTTTGGGGGGGGGGTTCATTCCTTTAAATTCATTTAACCCCTAGTTAACTTTTTTGTCTCCCCCCCAATACTTGTACTTTATGAACACTTGCAAAGCTATGCATTGTGAATAAACCACTATCCCTAATATGCAACTTTACTGGTCCATTTGACCAGTTCCCTTCTACATAACACATAAACATGAAAGAAACAGTATCTTCTTTCGGTGTGGAGTTTTTCATTAATTTTTGCTTCTTCCAAACCTTTGCTTTTAAACCTTTGAGTTTAGCTGATCATGAAGCCGCCCCTATCGTTACTGGTCACACCATCACTGCCTAAAAATATTCTGACACAAAGAGAAATATCACACTTACAGGTCAGTTGCACCGCACTTCATCCACAATTACACCTTTATATCCGTTACATGGGTTAAACCAAAGAACCTGTGGTACGCTCTTTCAAATAAAGATGACCCTCAGCTCAGCTGATACCCGCTGCTCTGCAGAACTGAGGCTGGGCTCACACCACGGGTGACCAGCCCTGCAATTCCCTGCTCATTGCTTTTTTAACATCACATTACAACAGCAATGTCTAAAGGGATTATCCCCTCCCCTCACACTCTATACATTTTATTAGTCACCAGAGATGCGCTGCTTTATTCTGGAAACTGAATGGCTGTGCTGAAACAATGAATGGATTGGTGTTATACTGACTGAAGCACCTCTGCTTGACCCAGGCATTTAGCTGTAAATGCCGATGTAGCCTCCTTCAGTTAAACTGCTTCATGGACTGCTGGCCATCTGAGAGACAGCATCCTAAGTCAGACGCACTTTACCACTGATGTTGACAAAAATCAATCCAAAAAAAATATCAGAACACAAAAAACATCCACTCCTTCCCCTTACACAAAGCTACCTTATGTGTGAGCCATTACCCACAACACTGGAGCCTCATGTTGCTGCCTCAATGACACACGTTACACACATTACCTGACGTGTTTTGGTAAACATCCAGTGGTATTTTTTTCAAACGCAACTTAGCAGATCACATGCGTTTGGAATTCGTTTAATTAATACTGTCAAGTGTTCCGATCTTAATCGTTTCTATAATGCTCTTTGACAACCAAATAAACACATTGAAAATGTGTTGTGCAGTGAGAGAACTCTGGAGCTGCAAATAACCACAAAGCCAAGAAAAATCGCACGCAGATGCATCTCTAGAGCAAGTGTCATCTGAGGACGCTCAACACGGCTTGATACAGGAAACCAGCAAACAGGTAGTTCAACAACAGATCCAGGCCACAAATCTTACCACTTTTAAAATGGGAATGAATGTGAATGATCCAGCAACCTCCAGCTGATTTCTCATATCATGCGCACACACTCACGCAACCATAATGATATCCACAGGTCCCTATGTATTCCTGAGCGCAACCAGAACCATCATCCCATCGTAAATGCCCTCTCTACAAGCCCCAGCACTTCCATTCCACTTCTTTTGACAGGAAACGGGCTCTCGTGCAAGGTAGAGCCACCAGAGCATAGGGCAAGCGGGGGGCGCCGCGGAACACTGACCTGGTTCTGGGGGAGAGGGGGCTGGGTCTGCCCGTCCGGAGCCTGGCCCTGGCTGTCATTGCCTCCCACGGGAGAGCCACGGGTCGTGGCGGTCATACTCGACACGGGGCAGATCTTTGCAATTTTGTCCGCTTATGTCGCTGTCGCAAGGGAAGAAACTATGGGCTCCTCAGCGATGGCGGAGAACCAGCACACGTCCGTGTATGAAAGCAGCACCTGAAGCACCGGGAGTTTTGCAGAGACCATTGCATAACCTGCAGGACAGAGAGGAGAGGAGAGGAGGGTTAGGACTTCAAAGCTTCAATACTACAGAGTTCCAGCGCCATATTTCTATTACACTATTACTCCTTGATTCTGAGCTGACGAGTACACCTGCAAGGGTTAAAACCTTACGAATGTGTGGTGCCCTGAGTCAATGCCAAATTCACAGAAACATGGAGAAAATGAACACAAAAGATACAAAAAAAAATGTTGCACCTATATTACTGAATCCGCTCTGTACTTTTGTGGAATTTTCCTGAACCTTGTCATTCCTAAACGTACCTACATTCAAAAACTGCAACTCCAAGAACTGCAACTTCAAGTTTCCACAGTGTTAACCATGACTATGGACAACAGCACTTTATTTTCAAGGGGTAATGAGTTCACTCTCAGAGCCTATCACAAGACCTGTTCATCCAAATTCCCTGGGAGAGGGACCTTTGTGACCTTTGTGAGCAGATACGCACAGATGAAGCCACAGCTGAAATATAAGCAATGCAATGTGAAACATTTTTGACCTTAGTAAACCGGAGCTAACACACATACCTCTCACACACAACTGAGGAGGTGACAAAGGACAGCTAGTCAATGCTTGGAAACATTTTCAATGAAGGGAAAAATAAGGGACAAACTCCTACTGACAGAGGAAGATACCTTACAAATAGACTATTTTCTGAATTATGGCAATGTGAAATACGTTGTCATGGTACTTGTAGGCATTAGGAGCACTTACATGACCTTGAAACAACATGTGCAGTCTCCACACTAGGAGGTTTAGCATGTGGCAGTAAGTCAGTCAGTGGATAACAGAGCATAATTTTTTATTGCCACCTGGCTGTTACTCTTAAGCAAGTTAATGTCTTAATAAAATTCAGGAACGGATCTACTCCAGGAGGCACTCTGAGTCGCAACTATGTTGGTTATTTCACCACTTTTTTCTCTTGAATTGACACCCAGCTCATGTACAGAACTCTGAGCCAGGAACGATTGCTGAGCAAGATACACAACTGTAAAATTAATAGTCAAAGCATGTCTGACTTGTCAAAATGTTAAAGTTTACCATCGCTTTTTGTTTTAAGCTGGAGATTGTCAAACTGCACACTGGCGTGCAGCGGGGGAAGTATATATCGGTTATTCCATACAAGGTGCAAACGGTAGCCCATCTGTCTCACATTCTGACACATCATGCTCGCCATTTTCCCATGTTATGCCGCATATACATTCAACATCTTCTGGCCTCATCTTGCTTTGAAGTCTGAGTTCTAGCCTCCAACTCTTCTTAAATGGGCCGCAGAGTCAGACTTTTGCCACAACCGTTTCCTTTCACAGGGCATCAGTGCTCCACTGAAGGAGGCCAAAGGCCAGGTAAACCAGGCCTCAATCACCACCGCTGCAAGTGCTGCAGTAAGAAGAGGTGTTTAACAGCTATAAGCAACTGTCACCCACCTCACATGCTAAAGCAACCTCATATTCATTCAGGACACTCCTGCACAGAAGTTCTGCAAGGGTAGGTCCCTTAGAAATACAGCTTGTTGTATGAAGAAAAAAGTTAAAGACATCACTTTAAGAGTATTTGGCATTATGCTCCCAATTATACTGTCCCAGGGCTTCTGCCTTCTCCCAGGGCTCTCTCTGCCATCAAAGAGCAAAGAGGCAGCAAACCTGTCATTATTAGTACCACTCAACTTAATGGAACCTAATTATGCCAACTAAATGAGTGGTTACAGACTGACCATATCCACACTTCCACTGGCCGAGTAAACAAGCAAGCTGTCATTGGTTCAGTGCAGATTCACAATGCTGTAGTTCCATTTTGCTGAGATGTTGCAAGTATTACATTATTACGTTACACATACATTTTGCTACTCAGGACAGTTTCATAGTCGTCCAGCCTTAATAACTGGCTGAGAATCTGTAGCACACTCATTTGCTCTGTCTTCTGTGTCATATGTCATGTTTAGGGGTTTTTTTGTGTGTATTAGATGTTCTTATCAAGAGCTACTTACATAGCTTACGATTTTTATGTTATCAATTCATACAGCCGGATATTTACTGAGCCAGTCTGGATTAAGTACCTTGCTCAAGTGTACAACAGCAGTGACCCAACCCTTCTGTCCAACAGTCAGACAACAGGCTTCAAAAATTTGCGTTTCATATACCAATGTAATGTTCGCATTACATGCTTACACAGGAGGGCAAGACAAACTGGAATCTGACTGTAAATCTTCCCTGCTCTGGCCACAACACCCACATGTGAAAGCAAATGACAGCAGTTAGCATGCCAGCCACAACAGCACATGACACAAAAACACACTAGTGACAAGGGGAATGACCTCAAGAGTGAACTCAAGAAGCATCCATGTGTGGCTGCAAATAGATGGGGTCAAGGTCTTGTTTACTAGTTCCCCTTTGTGACCACAATGGTGGCACAAACGCAGAAAAATCTCTCCTGGGATCTCGTTGTAGCTTCAGCAACATTAAAGCTGTATCACTGTATTACTTTTAGCTCTTCCCAGGATGTGAAACGCAGCAAAGATTGTGTTTTATCATGCAGGAAAAGGTGAAGATGGACAGCATTTCTGATCTACTGCTTGTTTAAAAAGTCTGATGAGCTTTATCTGTAATCATTTTGATTTTTGTAGCAAATGAAGCTGGTCTACCTGCTGATGAAAGGAAAGCCAGTGTGCAAACTTTCCTGCAAATAAAGCTGTCAAAACACTGTTACTTTGATACTGCCGAAACACCAAATTTCAAAAAGGTTCCCAAGATTCATTAATTATGTATTCAGTAGATCCAAAACAGCGAAGGTATCGACCTGTCTGTACTTGTATGAAGCAAACCGCATGTTTGCGGTCACCTAAAATAATCACTTTACACAGGGACATCAGAACTCCATTTTTACTGTGATGAAGGATCAGCCATAGTATCGAATATCTGAAACTTATTAAAGTTATGAAAAATTTGGAAATACAAGAAACTTAACTGTTATCACACTGAAGTTCAGAATACAGGTGTCGCGAAGACGCTGCTTCATAACCATACAGAAAGCGGCAGAAGCCGCCTGACAATGCATTTGGCATTTAGGAACCCATGACACTCTAGAGAATTCCAGCAACAAAAGGATGTTGCAATCATCAGGGACTGGTCTTGACTGAAAATGGGCAATATTTTTGAAATACGTGCTGTTGTCAGTGGAAAGAATAGCGAAACACCGCACTGACAGCTAGCTGTGCTCGCTTAGGCGAGAGCGCAGGTGGTGTGGCGAAGTCTCCACATCGCAACGATATGCCAGCTAGCCAGCTCATCTCGTTCCCATTTCAAAACTATCTTAGAGCAAATGAAATTAAAACGAGCTGTCCATGACTGCTTTTGTTTTGTGGCGAGAAGTGGGTGTGACCTTACCGTAACCGCAGAGACAGCGTTTTGAGAGATAAAGAACTGGGCGAATGAAACACGGGTAGCTCAGGGAACCGCGTGCTTGGCTGCGCGCGGCTCGGTTATCAAGCTGCTTCTTTGACTCGTTCCGTCGTGACACGACTCTGAGGAACACAAATCATTCCGGCCGAGAAACCAACAGGGTATCGGTTTTATACTTGTCCTAAACGCAAGGGGCCGCAGCAACTCTGGTCACTATAAGAGATAGCGCATGTGTTAAAAAAAAAAGGGTAGTTAAAGACTCATGGGAATCCAAGTCTTTTAGTCAGACTTTTGAAATCGGAGGGTACAGAACTGTTGTGAAAACTTTCGAAAAAAAGTGTTGCTTTCTGCAGCCTTTCCATTACTACTGAAAATCCTGACACCATATAACTATCTACCCCACCCCCAACAGTAGCTAACATCATGTAACTCATGAACAATCAATACATAAATTAACCAATTTACATTCTATAAATTACTATATTGATAAATTTACACAGCTGTAAACTGACTCCAGTGGTTGAACAAACAACTACATTTTCAGCTGAATTGTTTTAACTTTTATGAATGAGTTAACGTAATTAAAAGATTGAAAATGATCTAACGTAATTATTTTGGAAGTAGTGAACCCAACTTCAACATTTAAGGTTAACTGGATGCTCTTGAAAACTTGAAAGGGGAGAAGGAATGAATTTATAACTCTAATTTCTGTTCCGATTATCTGCACAACAATGAACAATGTTATAGGCCTGTGTGCAATCGCTTACTTTGGCAGCTGTCTGGGGACCGAAAAAATTAAAATCATGGAGCTTCCTTCCCAGCAATGACAGTGTTTGTCAACATGAGAAGTGCTCTGCACTGACTTATTTCCATGCTTCACTTGGAACACTCCTCTTCGTTCTTAAAAATCATGCACTGTCATTTCACTGCCTTTTAAAAACCTCTTACAAGTCAGTCTGTCAGCAGGATAATTTTGATGGATGTGGGACAGTACTTCTCATCGATGAACCGAAGCCAAATGTTCCCACCCACATGTAGTACCTGAACAGTGGCCAACATTGTGCAACTACCTTGTTTTTTATGCACAGGAGGGAAAGACTGGTATGTCTCTTATGACAGCCGTACAACTCATTCCGTATAGATAAAATTTATTTTGTGCTTTTCCCCTCACAACTGCAAGGCACAGAAGGGATTTACATGAAAAACAGCTTGGAAAGGTTAGGAAGTTGAAAAGAGGAACGTAATCGGACCGGACGCACAGTAATGGTGTTTTTTGGAAGCATGCTTTCATTTCACAAGTCTCCTCTCTTGGGTGGGTTTGTAATTGAGTAATTATTTGTGTGTGGGGTTTTTTCTAACAACACAATAAAGCTATTGTGCATAAATAGGCGCTTCTGTTTATGGTTAGCATAAAATAAAAGTTAAATCCTAGGCCCATAACTTAATCTACAGTACATAAAAAGATATATAAATATATTTAAACATACAACACACTAAATTACCTAAATAAACTGCAATTACAATTTATTTTACTGTTCAGATCATCTGCATCTGCACTCTGAGGCCTAGACTGTTCAATACTGCACTTGTTTTTTGTGTTTAAACCTACTGCTGAAGACACATGTGCTATGTTACTCCCAACTAATATATCCTTGTGTCTCGTCTTTAAACTGCCATGATATTCCAGCTAATCATGTTTCACAACGAAGACGGCTGACTTGCATGAGCAAGCATTTCGCAGGCAGCCACACTGAACTTGAATGTCAATGGTGGGGGGGTGGGTCGGGGTGAATGGGGGTGCATGGAAAGTTACTATATCTGTGTGTCAAGTTTGCAAACAGGATCACCGAGGTGGGAGCCCAAAGCCAGAAATCAGATGAATTTGCTGTAGGCTTGGCAAGGGCTGTTTTTGTATTGACATTTTCCCTGTATAGCGTTAAGGGAGACACGGTTGAGCAACTGCCAAACAAAAGTAGTGCAAAATCCCCAAACCCACAAGAATAACAATTAGTAGAAAATCACAGAAGAGACACTTAGGGAGAGAGGATGCTGGATGAAGGACACGAACTTCCATTACATGAGAAACCAGCAGGCAGTAAGGCATATCTGAGGCACTTTTTACACGACTCCCAAACCAAAGAATGCCTCCGACAGAAGAATTACGATTGTCGCACTGCTGCACTGTGTGCCTAAATTCATGAGAGGACAGATAAGGGGTGTGGAAGAAACCATTAATTTTTTATAAACCCCAGTGAAAACCATCATTTGAGGCAAGCTACGTGAATACATTCCATGAAATTCATTTCGCTTCTTCTCTCATCAGACTGTCCTCAAGTTCAAAGCACTTTTACCACAATGTAATCTGAGGTTACCACAGGGCTCTACACTAACTGTTTTGGTAGAAGTACAAACGTTCCCGAACTAAAAAATTTTAGGAGCACAATGGAAAAATCAGAGCAAACACAAACAGACTTTGATTTGGTTGATCCTCCTTCCTGTCTGATAACATTATTCCGCTCTAAATCTGTATCCCGACATAAACCAAGTGTCACCTGCCAGACGTTCTCCTGTCTCTCGGCAAAAGCCCGGTGAAATCCTTCAACCGTTCACAGTTATAGCAGTATATTTTTACTGTGGTACCTCATCCTTTGTTCAGGTGATTTCTTAACATGCTCTACCTTATGAAACCTCACTGTTGTCTGTTGTTCCACTTTATCATTACATTGAATTATGCCTGTTACTGACAGACCCAAAACAGCTCATTATTCTACTTCATCGCACAGCTATCCCATGGACATTTCTGAACAGGGCTCTGTCTTTGCCGTACATTTAAAGAACAGAGGCATAACATATGCCATTCGTCTACGGTTTCATAGGTTCAGGTGCATTTTTATAACAGACAACATGCATGAACAAATTATGTTTCCCACAGCACATTATTGTAGTGTTTTTCTTCTTCTTCTATAGAAGCTTGCTTCACTAGCTTCAAAATGGACATGGGAACCTAGCCTGACGACTGACCTGATGGCTGCAATGGGATTTACTTACATACTATAAAAATGACTATAGCAGTTATTCCCTTAAATCACAGAAATGTATTTTTATATGTGCGTTTCCTGTAAATTCTCAAAGTTTCTGAATGATACATTAGCAGGCACAGGTGGTACGAACACCTGTGCTCCTAAAACAGAAGTCATGGCAATACCAAATACTTGTGGATACATATCTGCCTAAAATATTCCCACTATAGAACCCTGGATCATCCATTACAGTCAGCTCTGTCATAAGAGCATAACACTTATTGACATAAACAAGTCACTAAGTCTGGCAAAGCTTTTTATAGGTATATTGTCCTAGATTCTTCTGCCACAGTGCGAAGTCTGGTCTTAAACAACTCAATGGTCTCTGCTCGTTCTAGGAGTACAGGTAAGCTAATTTGTTTATAACCCTGTTAGTTACACTGAGGTGAAAATGAAAGCGATCAGTAGCCTTAGGTGTATGATTACCAAATAGGACATTACAATTACATTGGACACAACCATTTCATTTAAATTACTTAATATACTGTATCTGTACTTCATCTATACTTTATATAGTTCAGTAAAGAATAGCCTACTTTCTCTAAATAGGTTCTCCATCATTGTTTCTTTCCATATCTGTGATTATCAAAATGGGTGTTCTTGGAAACCCACCCCCCCCGGCCCATCTACCCTTGTCTGGGAACCTCTCAAAAGTCAGTTATGGACTCCAGATATGTATGGTAAGAACAGGTCATTATGAGTCAAGAGATGCAGACATGATGGTAGAGTTAAAATTAAAGCTTGGGTAATTTTTATAGTAAAGATCATCACTTCGCTTTCAGTTTATTTCCCCAGATCAAATATCAAACGGGAAACTTTTTAAATGGCCTAAATGACTATGATTTCTGAACTAGCTGGCGACTTCTTTCAAAATCTGAAAGACAGGCAGGCAGACATGAAAATATATTACAACAGATAAGATCTCATACTTTATATCAAAGAATAGCTAAGTCCTGATTTCAAATGAATCAGTGACAGAAATAAGACACAGATGCCGTTTCATGGTGGTAAATGTTCTTATTTCCAGACATCTGAAGAACTGAAGTCGCATGCCTTTCCCAGCGAATTGCAATCATTTATACAGAAATCAGTGGTCAGCTGTTATTCCCCTTCTTCCAACTTTCCCTTTCACTTTTCTCTTATTACAAAAGACTTCAGATTAATCAAGAATTTACATTCTAATGTTTTTGTGGCTTGTGGGAGAGAGGTCTTGCAACACGCTCCTCATCATCCTACACTTCTCTGGTAACAAACTCAAATTTTCAATCTCACTAAGAGGCAACAAAATGTTGAGGAGAAAGACCTTTTGCAATCGCATCCTTATGAGAATTAACTGTATACTCCATAATGACAACACTATCCCACTACAAGCCTATGACAAAAATGATAACCAATGTTACCTCCATTACTAAAGTGTCAAGGAAAAACACAGTTCCTGCTGCCCAAATCAACTCACAGTGACCAGTTACAGCAAATCTTTACATGTAAATTATGAGCATTACTGAGTCAGACCTTCAGCTCTCCATTTTTAAATTTTAAAACATTATTCATCACAATTGTTTCATGGTTCTGAACCTGATGATTTCAAAGAACAGTTCTTAAAAGGAGCTGGTTTCAAAATTTGGTCAGAGCTTGCAGGTGGGGTCACCCTATGTAAAAACGATGCTGTCTTTGGCACAATGCTCTCCATTCCATGCTCCATGCTCAAAGATTTTTCAATCTAAAAAGATGCCATTTATGATTGACAAGATTTTGTCACAACTGTGAACCTGTTTCACAGTGGATCTCATTCCTGCCTGAGGCTAGCCTTTTTCTAACACTCCAGCAGGTGTGAATGGGAGACAAAACGTGAATGTCACCACCTCACCTACAGGAACTTTCCCATTTTCACATCTAGTCACGAAAGAGGAGAAATCGGTGCAGTGGCTGTGGAGAAATGAAAATACTAGCATTTGTAGGCACAGCACCCTGCATTGTGAACACCTTTAATTGCCCATAAGTTCTCTGCAAAACTGCTTTAAAGATTTTTTTGTTCTTTACTCAAAACAATTAATTGTCCTAACTATTTCAATGAAAATAAGCAATATCAAACAGAGCTGGATTCTTTGGGTCTCTCTTCCTTTCAACTGTCATTACTGTTTAATTTATATGCTAGCTGGGGCTGTTGACCCACAGGTCAACATGGATGATGGAAACAAGCCATAAATTTGTCTGGGTAGCTACTGTAGGCCCAGCTGTTGTTACATTATAATGCGATGGGAAATGATGGCTTGGCCGTGTTCTGAGGGGTTTTCCAGAACGCATCAGAGGCTAAACTGAGCTTCCGCCATCCGGCTTGACCAGTTCAATCATTTTTACATACAATAATTGATGGCGCTCTTCTGACTCGGAAACAAGTCATGACAACTGCAAACACTTTCACATCAATGGATAGAACCAAAGTCTCTGAAGACATGGGGAAAGCTCCACAAGGGATGCACGGCAGGACAGCAACACAAGTTGTCAGGAATGTAATTAGGCTCTTTGGTAAGTCCCAAAATTGTAACTAATTCAAAAACTGTACTTTTTAAATACTAATGGCCATTTTTTTTTAATTTCAAAGACAAATATTCTTAAATGCTCAAACTTCTGAGTCCAAACATGTCAAAAAACACCAACAATTTTATTAAGCCACAGAGTGGGGCTGCATTTTATACTGACCAGAAATTGCTATATACATCTCTTGGGGAGGTACAGAAAATAGCAACTTATATTACCCATGTCTACATTATCATTTACAATATCAATTAGAAATAGCACCTATGTTTGAATCTCCATGTGAGTAATCTGTGTGCCCACGGTCAAGCAAAGGACAGAGGGTCATGCCAAAGTCTATCCCATTTCACATAGACTGACCCAGCTGTAGACTTTATCTCAGTGGGATGTGGCAGTGTGGCAATTCCCGTATGACTTTTTAGGAAACTGACTTCACAGGCAATCAGTAAAGTAAAGGAAAATTCTGCTCAGACACTGAAATCTGACATTTTGTTTCAAGTTCTTACATGCAGGAAGCAACTCCAAATTTGCATCTTGTGAAGGTAAAACCTTATCCCCCATCCCTTCTTGTTAGTGGTGCAAGATGGCCTTATGACCAGCCCTAGCTTCTCAATGAACAGTGAACAGAGACAAAATGCTGTCTGTACATCACTTAAAGACACCAGCATTCAGGTGTGAAATCATACCAATACCAGTGCCTGACCTGTGCATGGCAATGGTGTACCAGAAAATTAGTGAGAAGCAAGGCATGCTCTTTCAGCAAGTCATCCTCTGTGAAAAGGACTTGTGAGCCTCTTCTAGTTTTGCTTTTCATTCTCTGCTTCATAGAAAATATTGAAACTGCTCTGTTGCCTCCACTGGCTTCAAGAGCGGTTTGAAACACCACCACACAATCTGCCAAGTGTTTTAAAATAAGTCATAGTTCATTAAGACAGCTAGTAGGAGAAGGTGGATCCATCTTTGTCTTCAATGCTTAGTCTCTCTCACCTTTTTGTTTTAACAAAACCTCATGTATAACTCTCCCTAAAATGCAGCATTGGCATGAGCAATGCCTTTGCAATATTTGTGTAAACCTTTGCAATAAAAGTGTAAATCTATGTATATTTATTAGATAATCACTCTTGTTTCCTCAACATGGTAACTGTACCTGTATCTTGTGAGATGCACAATTCAAGTCAACACTGCTAACTACATTGTAAAATGTACTGTAATTCCAGTGATAAAATATGCTACTTGACTAGGGAAAATGGAGTAAGATTATTTCATCTCAAATATATACACCGTGATAAAATGAAATGAAACTTGGGAAACGATACTTTCAACAACTAAGGACAACAGCTAGGTAGCAATATATAGGTTACATCTGTTTTGCACAAATTATGATAACTCGATCAAGCTAACTTAGCTAGACTAAGTAGTCAGCGAGCTGTCAGCCAGCTGATGTCTTTGAAACACTTCGCCTGTTATAAGCTAACGTCGGCTATCTAAATAAAATCCAAAACAGATGCGAACATCCATCGATATTCTTGAACGAGACTGTTTAGCTAAATCGGGTTATTATTCAGTAATAACCAATCTGTCTCCCATTAGCTGTTTCTTTTCGTTTTTCCTAAAATCCGAAGAGGTTAACTCAGTTATACTAGCTTGGTCAACACTGGTTATTGACAGTCTGCCAAAATGTTTCCATTTCAAGGTGCCGGGCCTCCTACTAAGATAAGTTGATAGCCGCTGGCTAGCTAGTTAAACCTGAAAGTTAAAGCGAAAATGCTAACATAAGGGTGGTCTTGAGATACGTTTGTATGCAATTAGTTGACAAGCTAGATGACACAATAACATTAGACAACATTGTGACACCTAGTCGACTAGCAGCCTAGAGCCATCGAGGCAAGCTAGCTAAATCAGTCTGCTAGCTTCCTGGGCAGACAAGTGAAAAATAGTTAGCCAGCTAACGTTAGCGAGCTCTGTCGCGATCCGCCCCTCACCTCCTTTCTTGAGACACAGACGGAAATAGCATATCTGGAGCCAGCGGGATATTCTTCTCTTTTCCTCAGCTAACGTTAGCTAGCGAGCTGCTAGCCACCAGAACCTTTTGTGGTATAAATTCGCTTGTTGACTAGCATGCTAGCAAACATACGTATGGGCGTTTCCGGTGTGTAACGATAGTAGTTTAGTTTTTTATCGGGGTAACAATATTTGATAGCGTTAACTCACCCCACAACTGTCACATGTTTTTGCACCAACATATTCTAAATAAAAATGAACAAGGCCTTATTTCCAGGCGTATTCCTCGATCCGGGCCTAGCTAGCTTTTCCACCATCACTCCACCTCAGTAATGGCGTTCCGCTCCGGTCCAAGAGCAACACTTTATCTGCCGGCCACAGTACAAGAAACAACCATCAGATTGTATGTTTGCTAACCAGAATACACTGTAACCGTGTGCCAGATCGTTCCCCTAGGGTTCAATCTTGCAGTCATGTTTCGGTTCAGCTTGAATATAGTTCATGCTGCTGAGTTTCACCATTAACGCAAATTTAGAGCGGGTTGGATAGACTGGGACCTGTCAGCCATTTTCCTACTTTGCTACACAGTGAAATACAGCAACAACCGGCTTTCTACACATCCATGCACAGCACCCTATTCTGTCATGTTGAGTCAATATCTGACATTTTGAGCCTCTTGCCTTCCAAGCAGAATCGTTCAATTTTGTGCATCCCTTCTGTTTTTAAAAGACAGAATTATAACAAAGCATTGAAGCTAGCTATAGCAACTCGCTAGCTGGCTAACGTTAGTTAGCTACTTACCAGGAATTAGATATGGCTTCCCTTCTATTCACCAACTACTCCAGAAGCTTGGGTTTCATAAATGAATTTCATCAACGTGTATAAGTGCTCTCGTTCGTAATCTGTCTGTAACGATGATCTCGCTTCCTTTGATTTTGTCTGCTCTTGGGTGTTTTTCCTGCGTCACCAGCAGCAGCCCCCCCAACTCACTAGCTCCGATCTCTTGTCAGTTCAGTCCCAGCCAGTCAGTCACTGGTGCTTTACCTCGATGCAATATGGCGGCAGCGCAGTCTCCGATCTAGCGCCGCTGCAATAACAGTATGTACAAAACTGCAAAACCACTTTCCACAATCACAAGGGTAGTTAATTTTCCACGCGAATAAAATGCGAGAATGGATTTTCCTTTGGGCGCTGGAGAACTGCGAGAAGTTATAATTCCAGTCTCGATGCGGTTTCCTTTAACGTTCCAGCTTTTAACACGGACACAGTATCCAGTACCTAAACTCAAAACGGCGTTTATGTGCCTCTCAGTAAACCCTTCGTGCTGCCTCCTGCTGTCACGAGTCTGTTCCGCCTATTCAAGGTTTGGAAAACAGAAAGCATTTTCATCTCAAAGGCCGATTTGACTATGGACGTTCATAATTCTGAGAACGCAGCTGCCCGCGCATCGCATCTGGTCGCTGGCAATGTTTAGGGTATCCTTAGCGCTACAGAAGAGCGCCAGGGTCTCGGTGCACAGTGGGACTGTAGCCTAAGGCTGGATCTTAAGACACAGGCCCCAAGACACAGGCTGTTGCGCCTGCAGATTCTGTAAACGTCATGGTGCAAACGAAAATCTCTTTCAAGATCAAGATCCCCAATTACAGCCTTAAATGGAGCTGTTCTGTCCCCTTCATACGTTTTTGGTGTAGTCTGAACACAATGGACATTTTCAATCAGTGCTGCTCGAAATCACTGACCGTTATAGTATGTGGATCGGGGATAGATTGGGTGGGCTCAATGAAAAGTGTGATTAATTAAAGATCAGTTTAGCGTGCGCGGCGTTGGAAAAAAATGAAGAGTTTTATGCTTTGGAGTTTCTGCACAAAGTAACTAGTCTTTATGATATGTTGAGTTTATGGCATAGTGGGTAAAATTAATTTAAATCTTGAAGACAGAAGGGATGTAGAATCTGAACAGCATGATA
The DNA here is from genome assembly GCF_013368585.1 of Megalops cyprinoides. Classification (NCBI taxonomy): domain Eukaryota; kingdom Metazoa; phylum Chordata; class Actinopteri; order Elopiformes; family Megalopidae; genus Megalops; species Megalops cyprinoides. The sequence goes on along the minus strand of NC_050596.1, from coordinate 10,383,364 downwards.
CAGATAAGCCAAAACGTTACAGAACAGCCTGTGCTAAAAGACACGTATGGCCTGAACTTAGTCTCCTAGCTGCTGTGACATATACTCTTAACAGCAGCGTTATGACAAGGGCGATGATCCCTCTGAACAGGACTATTTCTGCAAGTTCATTAGACAGCCACTTCCTGTTGATTTGGTCTATATTTCATATGGTCCAATTGTCCCTTATCTAGAGCTAAATCAAGCAGTTGGTGAATCACCTTGAACTGAGGTAGCACTTAGTACAGTACATACCTCTCTGCTATGTGTTGTAAAGAGCAGTCTTAAAATGTAATAATTTTCTTCCTTGTCCCAAAGGCAATCATTCCTCCTCAGTAAGTGATGCAAGCTGGCCTTGTGACTAGCTAGAGCTTTACATCAGAATGATAAGGGCAATATAAAACCCTGTCAAAAGCCATGTTGTTTGTGGACAGCTCTTTGGTGACTTAAAGATACCAAGAGCCAGGTGAAACATCCTGTGAGCACATCAGTACACATTTTGTGCGTGGTGATGATTGCAATGTTTTAGAAATTGAGTGAAAACCAAGACAGTTAAAGGACACAAGGAGAGAACAGAGGCGAACTTCATGGGTCACAGCTGGTCCCGTTCAATATTTACATTTCTGTTTGTTGTTTCTTCCACTGCTGGGACTAATAAATTCATACCAGATTCAGGTGCATGTTTTGCCCACATCTCAGGTACTCTCTCAGTGGAATGCTTTCTGATCTGGTACTCAATGTGGCCAAACTGGGCCACAGAGAAGTGGGCATAGATTTTTTTGTATATGTGTTTGACTTTCTTTCATTGAAGTATAGACGTAGCTAACAAACTATACAATGGTCAACCCCTGTTTCCTTACATAAGAATATTTAAACCTCATACAAAGTTTTTATATTTCAGCTGCACTTCTATGCTAATTAAGTGCCAAGTTAACTAGAATTAGCTAGAAGTTGTGGAAAGTATGGCAGAAGAGCTCAGAATTAATCATTTGTTCACTGTAGTTTCCATATTCCGTTAGTTTTCAAGTTAGCACTTAAGCAGGAAACTGCAAATACTATAGATGCATAAAAATGAATTCCTCACACAGTTCTTTGTCATGCTGTATTAATATTTGGGAAGGAGAGGTGAAATGAAGAGCGGTCTACCTCAGGTGCTGCTGGATTGAATCCAGTCAGGTATACATGCAGGTCAGGTATACTATTTTGATGGCACACCTACAATAAAAAGCTGTGAATGGTCACAAGACTGGTGTGTATCTTATACAAGAGATAGAAGAGCGTTGTTTTTGTCATTCCTGGTGTGGTTTTAAATGCTCAATAAGCACACATGAAAGCTTATTACATATGAGAAATTTTAAATTTTTGACTTGATTTCTCCTTCAAATTATTGTTGAATGTCTGGCTTAGTATATTTAATTGTGGGGTCAGCAGTCAGTTCCACATAGGCTCAGGTCAAGAATGCCACTTCCTTCTGATTGAGGACAATTATTTTTCTGATACAAAAGAGGATCAAAAGCCCATTTGGATATTTATGTTTTGCAGCTGAAATAAGAATGCTGTGGAAAGAAGACCAAAAGTGGCCTCAATGAAATGGGCCTGACCTAACATTTCCTTCTTCGTTGTCTGTAACAAGAACAAACACAATTTTGATTGGACCATGCATTGTCCTCCTAACATGCAGAATCATTAATAGTTGGTAGTTATTGTATGGCCATTTTAAAATCAAAAAGCTTTGGCAGATCGCAAACTGATGGACCATTGAAGGATTAATTATGGTTGTTAATAATACAAAGATCGGGTGAAAGGAGGGCTGAGAAGAATGCACAGGGATAGAACATTTCGAGGAGGTTTGGTAAAATGTGACTTTTTTGGGGGGTTAGTCTGGATAAGAATATATGCTAAATGGCAAAATGTAAAGGTAAGGTAAAGGGGCAGCCAAAAAAAACACCTTAGGTCAGCAAGAGTCCAAAGATTATTCAATAGCAAATGGGGAAACCAAGAACCAAGAACTAGACAGAGAAAAGAGAATTGCAGTATGCAATTGCAATTGAGTATGAGCATAAATTTCACATGTTGTGCTGTTGCTTACTCCCAGTGTTTTTTTTTTATGAGAAGTGAGCTATCAGATACTCCGACAGCTGAGATATTCTGTTTGGTTCCAGGTTACCGCTTTCTTTCCCCTAACCGAGCAGGAGTTTGTACTCCCACAGCAGCAGCTGACTGTGTGTTTCCTGCTCTCTCACATGATAGAGAGATAACCTCGGGATGTTCAATACTCCGTTGTGAAGGGTTGCGACCGTACCACCTAGGCGGGGCACTGCGGGCTATTGACTACCCTTAGATGTACATGCAGAGCCTGAAACTCCTGCAAAAAGCTAGGGTTACAGATCAGCCATGTGATCTGATGGGAGAGAGTTTTACAGAAACGTGCGTGAGCCGCGCAGCCGGAGCGATCCGACGCGCTGCTGCTGCAGTGAGGACTGAATCCAGAGAGAGAAACACAACTGCTGACTCACAGCGCCGGCCATTGAGAAGCCGATGGCTGGGACGGGATTAACCCCTACCACACAGGCCTCCTCTCAGTCTGCTGTGTGTGCACTGCTTTACACACACAACACTGACAAATCCTCTGGCACTTTCCTTTTGTCCCATCTTATATTGTGCTTCGTGGGGCTTTTTTTTTTTTTTTGCCTCGCCAGCAGTTTACAGTGTAAGATGCGCACAGGTGTTCTTAAGATCCCATCCCCATCCATCCATCCCCATAGATCTGCTCCCTGCATGTTACCCTCTGCCTCCGCACTTGTTGCAAAAATATTTCTTTATGTTGGTGGGTTAAGATTTAAACATGGGGTTTCAGTATTATAGCTAGGGATCCGTTGACCTGACACAGATGCAGCAAAATGCCAGATCTGAACATACTTCATTACTGTAAATGAACTTTCCATTCTCCTGTCAAGGCCTCAGGGTATGAGTAAGACGACAAAAGCAGAATGCGGACAAGGTTTTGGATTGTGATTTGTCAATGAAAATCAAACTCTTTTCCAAAATATTCACCAGTGCCTGTGCAAAGGGATTGTTTGCTGTGAAAGATTATTACATTTTTGACAGAGATATCTGATACAACTTTCACTCACATCAGTGCTTTAAATTAATCTCCCTTTAATTCATGACACAACATAAGCTGTCTGTCGAAACAAGACTCAAAAAACCAACACCATGCATTTTTGCCATTAAAAATGGTAGGAAGGAAGAGGGAGGAATGGAAAAGTAACCACATTTCACCCGCCTAAGGGAATTGAAGAGACCAGCAATATATCTAATGTCAGCCCTGACAAAATAATGTATGGTATGCTTTTTTCTCCTTAATTACAAAACCATGTGACAGTCTAATATGAGTTGTGGCAGAACTCCAATATGATAAGACTTTGTTTTTGAAAATTGTTACTGTGTTCTTAAAATCCTGACATATGTGAAATTTAAAGACACAGTATGTATATTTCAGTAACTCTCTGCAGACTGTACTTCATGAATCATTGTGCTTTGTATTCAGTTTTTCCAATCATAAAAGCTAAAAGGTATGCACATTAGACCTGACAAAGAACAAAATGTTTTTATTATTAAAATCAAAATATTTTGTTACATAACTGTGCAAATTAATCAGATCATATCACTATGACTATAATTTTACACAGCCACATTCTTTGTCAAACCACATACCATGTAAATGATTTGAGGTAAATCATAAGAAATATGTAAGACCACAATGAGGTGCATGCACGTCATAGGATAGGCCATTTTCCAGTCAGCCAGACAATTTACAACTTGCATATGGACGTGAAAAAAATAGTATTGACAGGTTCTACATTTTGTTTAATTTCATAAATTTTATATTTGGAAGATGTTTTGAGTGAGGGTATGCTTAGTGATGCTTTTAAAGTGAGAGCACAATATCTGGTTTTAAAGTGAATTACAAACGATCAGCACGGACTTTACACATTAAATGTTTTCTGCTTCTACTACTACTAGCGCTACTACGGCAACAATAACAATTACGACAATAATAGCAATAATTGTTATTATTGTTATTGTTACTATTACTTTATGGCGTTAGTATGACTAGGTCTGTGTTAGATATTTTATCGTGAATAGTTACATTAGTCAAAATTTCCTGAATAGGATAAAATATTAAAATATATATTAAATTTACGCTGCATAGTTTTTTTATCAGACTTTGTCATCTATCACTTATGTAAATATTATTATTTAAACCACAACAGGAGACGCGGAAATTATTACACTTTTCACGCAGATAAGTCGCTTATCAGAAAATTAGTAAATATTAATGACAGATCCCTTATAAATCAGCTGTTTATCGTGGCAAGCGTAAACGGTCATGTCATTTGCTGCAGGTCCCTTCTTCTGTTAAGAAGCTTATGATTGGTTATCTCACTGCCATAGTCCATCAGTTCCGCATCCGGGTCTCTGGTTTCATTAAATTTGTAATCACTTCCTGTGAAAGTGAAATGATGGCGGGGTCGCAGAGTGATAGTCTCGCTTGTAAATAACATTCATAAACAACGGTGCATGTCGGCTCTTTCGTGGAGCGAAGCCGCTAGGGTCCGGCCAAGACTGAAGAAGGCAACGTGCTAAAGCAGTGGATCACTATCTACACAAAGTGATCTTGGCAGAACTGCATTTCTTTTTGTTCTCCATCGGTTGTCCATCAAACTGGCTAGCTATCCAGCTTCCTAGCTAGCTGCATAGACTGTGTAGCAAGTTAGCTAACTAGCTAGTTAACAAACTCAGGAACAGCTCTCCAGGCTTTTATTTAAAATGGCTCCAGTGCAGATTGCTTCAGATGGCCAGCTGGTTCCAGTCGCAGGTCCGACCACAGCGCATTTGCCCCCGCCACCGGGCGCACCAGCGACGCAGGGAGTCCGACTCAGCCTGCTGATAGAATTCCTCTTGCAGAGAACCTATCATGAAATCACACTGCTGGCTGAACTGTGAGTATGAACCCGGCTAATTCGTCTGGCTGGCTGGTTAGTAACAACAGGTAGATCTTGAAATTCTTTAAGTCAGGGCTTGCTCACCGTTGCCGTCAGAGAATGCCAGTCGTCTCCAACATACCAACAGCGCAAGTATAGTGTTAGTTCTTTTTGTGCACTGGGGTTTCCCGTCCCATTTATCCACTGCTGTCTTTAACAAACATTGATGCCGTTACATTTGCTCATCTTCATTATAAACTAAAGGATAGTAGCTGATGGCACGTTTGCTGGTTAGGATGATGACATTTAACAAAACAGTTGCAGAACTGGACAACAGTGACTATCGTACGCGATCTCGTGAAGAATTCTCATTTGGTATCTCTTGCATTGGGTAAAAACACTAACGTTCTTTTTAACGGAACCAGTGAATTAGGATCAGTCTCTTTAGTCAGCTAGTAAAGATAGCTAGCTATGTGAAATGGTCTGCTGAAGTAGAGTAACCTACAGCAACAAGTTCCAAAAGTGCTGGGCTCTTCTGTTCAAAGCTGTAAATGAAGTAGGCCAAGTAGAATGAGTAACAAAGCACTTCATTAGGTGCTGTGATAACGCTCAGGTACACGTCATGACAGTTAACGCAGCACAGTACTGCGTCTGTCAGTGTTTACATTCAGTTTCTTGATAGCATGGGGGTATTTAATATTTAATAAGAATTTACAGACGTGGACCCATGTAGATGGACACTGGCAGACTGTAATGTTCAGTGTTTCATTAATTCTAAAGTGGTTATTTGAGTGGTGTTATTACTCAAATGTCTATGTTAAACTGGCAGTTTTTCTTTTAAATTATTGTGGCACCACATAGGCTATGTTGTGCATCATCAACATGTCTATGTTGTACATCATGAACTTGAATCCTAATTAATGCTGCATACTGGGGGTTATAAGGGGGCAATCATTCATGGTCAGTTCTTTTTCCTGTAGCAGCATGCAACCATATTACTGATGTCTGACCCAGCACAATCTGTGCATTGACCACATTTAGCACCACACACGAGAAGCTGTTTTGGCTCATTGTCTGCTTGCATCATTAAGGGGTGCACTCTGTTTCCCAGAACACACTGTATGAGTGTGTCTCTTTCTCTGTAGGGGGGGTGTTTGTTCAGTTGTACCTTGTACTGTACCCTACCAGTTTGTTTCAAGATTGAAGTTTGCATTTCATTGACTGTTTGTGACCCTGTAGCTTACCCTGGGGATTTTGCATTAAAAAAACAGTCTTTCAATTGGCTGTCTGAAGGTTTTGCAACTTTCAGAATGTTTTGAATGTCTCGTGTTTGATGCATGGAGCAGGAGTTTTGTGTGTAACAAAAACTAGCCATCGGCAGCTAATGTTTGCTTGCAGTCAGAATATGTGATTTAAAATGTAGCTACATATTACACTTGCTAGCTTGGTTAGGGTATTTATATAACCTAAGAAGCAAAAAAGTGATTACATTACATAATTAAAACCCTTTTATTTGAAGATGAAATGCTTGACTAAAAATAAGCAGCATGAAAAACATATCTTAGAATAGCCTTAAAGTGATCACTGAACTGAAATAGACGTGCTTACCAGCGGGGAGCATGCGGAAGACATACCGACCATTACTGAGGCAACTGCTGGTCACATTTACCTGGATTAAATGGAAATGCATGTTCTGGAGGAGGCCATGCTACGATAGAGCCGCATTTGCACTAATGGGGTCAAAGTAGATTCATTTCCTTTGTGTGAAGGAGCAGGAAAGTTGCATAAGCTGTGTGTAACCAGTATGTTGTGTGCAGAACCATGGCTTTGGTATAGAATGTTGTTGTAAATACATAAAGAATATTTTTTGTAGGCCTGTATCCTGGCGTTGTGATTTATTTGGTATAACAGTCTTCACAATGGTTGTCAGAGAACAGTTGTGTAGTGTGTAAAACACTGAAATTGCCGATATAGTGCCATACTGTTATTACAGCTGGGAGGTGGAGTTATACAGAACAAACATGGATGTGATAAGTTCCATAAATGTTTACTTGTGGAAAAGAAATAGCAGTGGAATGGAATACAGTGGAAAATCTGGCCATGATTGACATGAAAGTTTAACCTTTACATAGCCCTCTGAGGAAGGCTTTTAATTTGATGACTTACTGTGTTTAATCTTGTTTTATTGATGCACTGCATTGGGTGTCTGTGCTGTGACAGTGAATGTTTGTTCTTTGATGTTTGATTGACAGCATATGTAATGAAAGGCACCAGTCCTAGACCTGTGCATTATGGGAAGGCACATTTGACTCATTTGATACTAAATTAGATCAGATTGATACCTTTCTGTAAGGCAGGACCGAACTCAGAGGTAATGCATTTCCAGCCTCAAGACTTCTGAGATGATTTGTTAATATTTGATGGTAATCGGTTCCAAACGCATTGCTCAGATCAAGGACATCTGGGATGGAGACGTGACCTGTTTTGATTATGTCCTGGTCAGCCCTGGTTGCCTCAGTACTGGCCCCAGGTGGAAGCCCCGACTTAAGCATTTAGCAAATAATGTTTGAGGGGAGAGAGTGGAGAGGGTTTTTGTTGTCTTATTTGACAGGAAGTAAAGATGTGAAATTGGCTTGAAGTTTTCAGTTTTTGACTCTAGGTTGCTTTGCTTTTGCAGAATCTTTGTCACTTCCTTTTTATTATTAAGGCCATCAGGTGCTTGTATGTTTGGAAATTGCAGATAACACCACATTCTGATTTTTACAACCATTTATGTTCAAGAATATGATGTCATTTTATCATGGTTATACACAAGGTGCTATTTTTAATTATTTCCATTTGCATTTTTGTTTTACAGACTTCCCAGGAAGACAGATATGGAAAGGTAAGTTTTTCTTCCTGTATGAGAGTATGATAATTGCAGATGCAAGCCTGAAAGTATGATATTAAGAGAATTCAAATTCAGCCTCACTGTTGCCCATTGTTTACATATGAGTCAACAGAGTATGATTTCATCTTCATCATTTCCACCTCTTGTTGCGTGGACCTTCTTTGTTTCTCACAGGAAAATTGAGATTGTGCAGTTTGCCAGCCGGACCCGTCAGCTCTTCGTGCGTCTCCTGGCCCTCGTGAAGTGGGCCAGCAATGCTGGGAAGGTGGAGAAGTGTGCGGTATGCGTCTCGCTCAGCGCAGTGGGCATTCCTCTTTCAGCGTGCAGGCAGCAAGCCGCCCGCGCATTTCACAAACCTATCAGTTCTGTCATGCTAGATAGGCTGTGAAAGGAAACTGCTTTTTTTTTACCCAAAGGCCCTTGGGTAAATTGCGCTGAAATTCATCCTTGCTTCATGGCGCCACATGACAGGGAGGTAATGTTTGCAGACCAGTCTTGGTTTAGTCAGTACACTATACTTGCGCAGTAGTTGTCAAAGTAGAGGTTAACAGAGCTAGAGAGGTGATTTCCCAGCCCTGGTTTAGTTTGCGTAGTGGAAGTGGACAGGTGGTTGCCCAGTGCTGGTTAAGTATGAGCTGTTTGGATGGAAACGTGTCTGGTCTGCGCAATAATTGTGATCTGCAGAGTTGAGAAATACGGCGCCCTGTTTTACTTTTGTCTGCATGGAAACAGATGATCTCCAGCTTCCTGGACCACCAGGCCTTCCTGTTTGTGGACACAGCGGACCGGTTGGCATCGCTGGCGAGGGACGCCCTGGTTCACGCCCGACTGCCCAGCTTTGCCATCCCCTTCGCCATAGATGTGCTGACCACGGGCACCTACCAGCGCCTGCCCACCTGCATCAGGGTAAGCTGGCAGCCAGGGGGCGCTGTGCTGCACGTCTCGCCCTACAGCTTCTGGGCACATGTGAGGGTATACATTTCCAGACCCACACTGACACAAAGGCATTGTGTGGGGTACTGTAATGAAGATCTTATTTTTGTGGTAAATGGGTGTAACAAAAGCTTGCTGAGATTCACAGGCAAACTCCGTCTCTCTTACACTGTTGAGCTGGCCTTTCGTGACTGGTTGCAGCACCACAAAATTACAAAGCGCTCTTAAGGAGCTGAGTAACATACAGGATAACGAGGCAGAACGGCACTTAGGCAGGAGACCCCCTGAAGAGACAGTGTAGGAGCAGGTGATTGCTCTCATAACAGACCTGCAGTGGTGAGGCAGACAGCTCGGAGAGTGGGAGATGACAGTCTATCTGAGGGAGAGCTGCCAGGCGGAACTCGCTCTAGTTCGCTCTAATTATCCAGACAGCGTACTGATGTGATGCGCATGTGACTTCTGTCTCGGCCCATCTCCCCCCCACAGCAAAGACATTTAAAATACCTGGTCTTGTTTTCTCAGTGATCACTTAGCGAAAGCTTCATTCCCTCTTTTGCACACAGTAATGATATCATGTGGGTGGGCGGATATTATTTTGCGGCCCTCTATGAGCGGGCAACAACAGCGCGGGCAAATTTAGCTTCCCTAGTTTCTCTCATCACAATCACCAGTCACAAGTCAAACCCTGACCGTGTCGGCGAATGTTGGCAATAGTCCTCTTCGGGTCAGACCACCTGCATGTTGATAGCTTTGCCTATGATATTCTTGCTCCGGGCTGACCCCTCTGTTCTCGCAGCGTGAATTTCCACTTTAAGCGCCGGGTAGGGGGACAGTCCATTGACACCCTCTGTGTGGCGTCTCTGCAGGATAAGATCATTCCCCCAGACCCCATCACCAAAGCAGAGAAGCAGAGCACCCTGAACCAGCTGAGCCAGATCCTCCGCCATCGGCTGGTCACCACAGACCTGCCCCCCCAGCTGGCCAATCTCACCGTGGGTAAGCGCCATGCAGCAGGGCTCATCATTATGGGATGTCTGTGGTAAATCTGAGCAATAGCTTGAGTCCATGACATGTACGTGTACAGTACCAGTCGGACGTTTGGACACACCTGATTAAGATAATGGGAAACATGCTTTCAAAGACATTTTGATCTAAAGGTGTTTGCTTAAATGCTTGAAATTTGTTTCTTAGACAAATGTAAATAGTGAAGTTGATGCCTGTGTATGAATTTCTTTCTAATTTTTAAAAAATATTTTTGGCTGCTTTGAAGAAGTAGAATTTACTAAAATATAAGAATTTAGAGATAACACTTCTCTGGTCACTGCATAATTCCATTTCTGTTATTTCACAGTTGTGATGTCTTTACTCGTATTCTAAAATGTGGAAAAATAGTAAAACTAAAGAAAAACCCTTCTGTGAGAAGGTGTGTTCAAACTTTTGAATTGTACTGTAACTGACAGCATTCTCATTCCATACAAGTCTGACTGTGGCCAGAGCGTAGCTCCTTTGCATGGTACAGCTTGCCTTTTGTAAACTGATTTTTCTGCACACAGCTGTTTCACATAAACATATTGACTGAATATTCCACCACTAAATGCTCAAGTGAGGTTGCGAGCATTAGTCGAAAGTTTCTTGTATCCTGATACTTCTGACAAGTCTGGAAACACGTCCTTAGTCTTTGTTTGGGTTCTTCACAGTGAAATGTATACTCACAGGAGATGTCTAAAGTTTCAGTGTACTCTAATGAGCCATGTGATGTGTGTGTGTGTGTGTGTGTGTGTGTGTGTGTGTGTGTGTGTGTGTGTGTGTGTGTGTGCCATGTTCGAAAAGCCAACGGCCGGGTAAAGTTTAGGGTGGAGGGCGAGTTCGAGGCCACGCTGACTGTGATGGGGGATGATCCAGATATCCCGTGGAGGCTCCTGAAGGTGGAGATCCTGGTGGAGGACAAAGAGACGGGAGGTGAGGCTTTGACTGACCCGAGATCAGCACAGGCTTCCTCTGGAAAGGCCTTTCCACTACATACCACACTGTGCCTAGAGGACATTGCCTTGTTTCCTGTTGATTTGTGCTATTATTGCCCATGAGAAGCACATACCTGCAGGCTTTGGGCTCTATTGATTATGAAAGGGCTACCCAGTTTTCCACTGTGCAGCCCTGGTGCTTTTATGCTACCAAGTCTTGCAGGAGACAAGAATGGCATGCATAATGGATGAACCATGAAACAGAAAGACAAGTGGATAATGGGCTAGTGTTTGTGTGGATATTGAACACTTGCAACAGAGCACTTTCGGGCAAAGGCAGAGATGTATGGTCATCGCTCAGTTGTTAACCTGCCTAAACACAAACACTTAATGGCAAATGCTGCACTGAGCAGTTCGCAGTCTATTCCCCGATGTGTCATTAGGATTGCATTAATGCTGCCGTTCGGAGCTACTGTACCCAGGCCTGGTCGGCTGTCCTCTAGATCTGTAGTTGATCTGAGCATACCCCATGGCTGCGCTCAGCTAATTTGGCACAGTGGAAGTGTGATACTGAGAATTGAAGACCCTGTCATCAGCTGTCTCCTCAGACACACAGCATAAGGTGGCTGGTGACAAATGACAATGTTGCTCATATTTCTCTGAAGGACTGTGTGTGAAACCACTCTGTGTAAAACCCTGGGAAAGATACTGTAGGCCATCAACAGCACTGTCAATAGAGCCAGTGTAATTCTTTGTGTCTGAGAACTAAGACGAGAATGCCAAGCATTAACTGTTCTATCGGCCTTAGCTTATTGTAAAACCTGGTGTATTGATTGCTCCCACACCTTAATCATCACTGATAATGCTCAGACCTCATTACTGTTGTTGTGAGGGCTTAGTGATTTCTCCATTGTAAACTCCTGCTTTGTGAAAACTCTGCTTGATTTAAACCATTAGTACCTTCTTTACAGCTGAAGTTGGTTGGCCAGTTACATTGTAGCAGGCTCAGAATGCACTGTTTGTCAGCCAATAAACTGGAAGAAACTGGTAATTGACTTATTCTGCTGGGCTTGTTTGAGGTTTTTAACGTCTTTGGCTCCTCCTCCCCAGATGGCCGAGCCCTGGTGCACAGCATGCAGGTGAACTTCATCCACGAGCTGGTGCAGTCCCGCCTCTTCGCCGACGAGAAACCCCTGCAGGACATGTACAACTGCCTCCGTATCCTTGGGAACCTGCTGCACTGCACACAAACTTGATATGTTTTGGCCTCTCTTTGAACGTTCATGTCTTTCAATTTCCCAATGAGAAGGGTATAAATTGCGATAATGTGTTTGATCCCAGTAAACAAATATGATTGCCCCCCTCTTTCAAAGCCGGCTGCTATCAAAATCACTGAAATTTGAAAAACATTTCGTACACATAGCCAATAGTGTAAAAAGCCAAACTGAACTTTTCATGTAACTGAATGTGAATTTTTATTGATGAAGTTAAGTGTTGAAATCATGACAAAGAATGTGTTTGAAACAGTCAATCTTTACTAGTAGTTCAAATCTTTGCTATTCATACGATTATTCTCTTCGTATTGTTTTGTTCTGATTCTCATTATATTGCAAAGGGAAATTCAGCTGATGTGTGTGTCCTCCAGTTCCCTTGTGGCTTTTTAAAAATTGTATCTGTTAAACCATCTAAACACTTAACAATGCATTTCACTGTAGGTGCTTCGTTTAGCCTGCTGTAGTTTCTATACGTATGTATTTTATCATAGAGTTCCGTCTGCCCTGACCCTGTCCTGAGTGCAGCAGTGAATTGTGAGGGACAGGTAGAAGACCGAGAGTGAGAGGATAGCACTGCATCAGGTCATTGGAAGGAAGAGGGTAGCTAGATATCCAGCTGTTCAGGCTAGACTTGGAGTTTTTCGCTCCTCAGATTTGTGGTACGGTTGTGCAGTGCTGCATTCTGCATAAGATTAAATGACAGTCTCCAAGGCATTTTCTTGCCCGTCCAAATGACCGAAACCCTGGTTTATGGCAACACATGGTTGGATTAGTGAACATGCTTTTACTCATTTTCCTCAACAAAGTGCACTTTGTTGTGGATCCTCTGTTAGGCTACCAGGCAACAAAGTGTTCAGAACCGTATTATTCATTGCATTTTTATTGTCTGGTATTTAGTATTGCTTTATTCAGATTTTTTTTGGTATTATTATTTCATAATCCTTGTGCTCTCTCTGCAGCTTCTTCTTTTCATTTTATTACTCCATATGTTAGGAAAAGAGAGCGCTGTCGGCATTAATAATTAATACGGCCCCAGTGCACTGAAATTATGGCCATTAAATGTTTTAAATTTCCAGTTTCCTTGGTAAGTTGATCCTAGGAGCGTTGGAAAGAGTACTGCGGCAGTACAGTATTTATGTTGCTGTCGGAGCTTGGCTGAGAAGTCTTGCCCAGGGCAGGGTGCATTTGCGGAGAGCGGTGCTCGGCAGTAGGCTTTAAAAACACACAGCTGGGAGCCAGAGCTGCCTGTTACAGTGGCCCGGCTGAAGGAGACGCACCATAACAAGCTGATTGGTATGCCTCGGCCTCCTTGATTGTCTGATGAAGTTCTTTGTAGTGCCTCCTCTTCACCGCCGCTCGAATGCTAATGAGTTGCGGTTGCCGTTTTCCACTTCACCTTGAGGACCTGCGAGACATTGGGCACCGTTAACGAGAGGGACCCTGTGCAGAAACCTGTTGCGGTGAACGGACGCTTTCATCTTTGTTTTGCACTTCCCACTATCCCCTTGTCCATAGTATACAAGTTGTTACAAGTTTATGGTAGATTCCTCTTAGGTTACAAAAATCTGTTTAACCATGCACTGGTATTCCATTCATTTTTGTGTGTTCTCTCATCGATTGTGCTGCAACCCCAAAGTATCTTGTCTAACTTTTCTTTGGCACCACCCACACCACCCAGTTTATATAAGTAATTTAATGGCTGAGGTCACCCGCTAGTTGACATTTGTGTGTTTGCTCGCTGAAGGCGACAAAATGGTGCTAGTGTTTTCATTAGTCTGATTTTGGAGGCACCACACCGGAAAAGGCGGCAGCAAATGAGGCAGATTATTTGCATATCTGGCTTACAGTAAAGGATGTAGACATCTGTTTGTTTCCCAGAATGCATTTTTCGTTTTCACTTCTCGTGTCTCCACTTGTTGTCTTTCTGTAATCTCTTTTCAGTTGTTTAGATTTGCCCCTGTCAAGTCATCTCTCTGTCCTGATATTTTGCCATGCATCTTTAAAACATACAAAGCTTTGTCCACATCACCTTGAACATGAATTCTCAGCCCATATATTAGTGAGAACATTACCTTAGTTCTCCTAATGAGTTTTGTCTTGGCTTGCTGGACGCTTCTCTGGAAGAGTCTCTGGACTCTTCTCGCTTGGCTTGCTGTCGTTTGAGCTGTGTTTGGAGAGGTGTCAGATTTTTCCGGCAGGTGGATGCAGACTTCAAGACTGCTAATGCTGTATGGCAGCAGAGTAAGCACTCCTACTTCCACTTTACTTGCTTGGGCTTGTGGAATAATTTTGTATCTAGGAAGCTGGCACTCTGTTCTGTGTCAGTCTGGTGTAGGAAGGCCTACAGCCTGGAACTTTGAGCACAGGTGACTTACAGCAGCTGTGGGGTCATTAAAAATGTCTGGGAAGACATCTGGGATGACGAACGTGAGTGTGAGGTCTTAGTGAGGTGTTGCTGTGGTTAGCCATTCTTGGTTCAGTTTGAGTGGGAGTTTGTGGGCTCGTTGGTCATGTGTGTGTGTGTGTGTGCTCTCCTTGTCTGCCGCCTGCCTGTCCTTAACAGCTCCCTCAGACTCCTTCTGCCTGTCGCTGCAGCTGGAGGTGCTGCACTCGCAGACCCTGATGCTGATCCGGGAGCGCTGGGGCGACCTGGTGCAGGTGGAGCGCTACATTCCCGCTAAGTGCCTCACCCTCAGCGTCTGGAAGTAAGCCGTCACCGTCACTGAAACACTCCGACTGGAGGAAGTTCACTTCACTTTTGTTTCAAATTAAATTAACTTAGAAATTTGACTGGATGCTGTTGAGGGATGAGGTATTAGCAAAGTCTTGCTGTAAGGCCATGAGAGTGCTTAGGGAAGTTGTCACTGCTCGTTGGTTGAAGCCACACCAGGTCCTGTGCTCACATGTGCTGTTCTTGCCGCAGCCAACAGGTCTTGGGCCGGAAGACTGGTACCGCATCTGTCCACAAGGTCAATATCAGGATTGACGAGGCAGATGGCTCCAAACCGCTACAGATATCCCATGAGCCTCCGCTTCCCACCCTTGACTCCAAACTAATGGAGAGAGCCATGAAGGTGAGTGGTGGGTTCTTTAATAATAAAATAATGTATGGTTTTGAATGTAAAGAAATCAATGTATATATGTGTAGTGTTATGCTCACACTTACTGGTCTGGGAGTGTTGGTAGCCTGGTCTGACATTGTTGCTCATTCAACTTGAATGGGTACAGTTCTGTTCTCTTGTCCTGGAAGTCGCTCTGGATAAGAACGTCTGATAAATGAATGTAGTGTAATGTAACCTATTCTGGTGGTTTTTTACATCTGTTGGGGAGGGGGGATGCATTAGATGGCACTGGTATGCCCTTTCCACATACCTGCTCTCTGACTGTGTTCCCTGACCCAGACCCAATCACACTGTGTACACAGTGACAATGTGTCCAGTTTGTTTCCCATGAGGGAATGTAGCAGTTGGCATGGTAACATTCAGGTAATGGGGGGTGGGGCTGTTTCACATACCTCTGAAATACACACAGCTCTGGAAAACACAAAAGGGGTCCTTCTCGTGAACGGAGACACTGTGTTGTCTGTGATCATGGCTCAACACTGTGCTCAGTATCATGTCCTCCTGCAGATCGACCATCTGTCAGTGGAGAAGCTGTTGATTGACAGCGTCCACGCCCACTCCCATCAGAAACTGCAGGAGCTCAAAGCCATACTGAAGAGCTACAACCCCAATGAGAACTGTGAGTGTCACCGCGAGCAGGCCAACAGTGTTCTCTGCAAATTATCACCGTGCAGCCATTTCAGTTCCACACAGCAGTGCTCGCATCTCCAGTTGCAGGGGGACAAAAGCTGCGATATTTGTCAGTGTTTGAATTATAACCCAGTAAAAGGTGCCTGAGACAGAGCAGTGTGCTTACTAAGCCAGAACAGCAAGAATATCCAAGTGCTATCTTTAAAAAAAGACAAGAACGGGGATGCCATTCATCAGTTGCGCAATACTCTCGAATTCCATTCTGAATTGTGAGTAACAGTTTTTAAGCAGAGCATGCTGATTACTAAAAAAGCTTTTCCCGAGTGTTCCCACTTTCACACGCTTTTCATGCTGTGTGTAGGAGCATTTCCTGGTGGCTGAATGATGGTACTACTGGATGAGCACAGTGACTGTCCTCTGGGATATAGATTTGCATGTGAATGTGAGAACTGCATATTGCAATGCCATTTCAGAGTGACACAGTTATTTATCCCTCATAAAATAACAGTATGAACTTGACAACAGAAGTTACCAAATGACAACAGTAATTTTGATACACAAGCATAGGCAAAAAAATTTCCAAAGTGCAATATTCATATATGCCAGTCTGCTGGGCAGACAGAACTGTGCCAATATGTCAGCACTAAGGTAATGTAATTGGTGTGGAACCTACTAGCAAGCTCTTTTCTGTAAGCGTGGGCTGGTCGACAGTAATTGCAAGTGACCTGAAAATGGCTGCTTCTACCCTCTGAAAGACCTGACTAATGCAGCGTTCAGGCGAGAGAGGGTGTTAAAAGACTGTTTTGATGTCTTTGCCGAGGGCGTAGAATAGATAATAAGTCACTCCCATTCACCACGAAACTCTGTTAAATCTTAAAGTTATTTAGCTCCTCTGTTAAAGAGACCTACTCGGTGTAGTTGTGCTGTTCCTACACATATGCAGTTATCCCTTGATTTTTGGCTACAGGTATCTTACCTTTGGAGGTGCTATACAGTTGAGTACAGTGCTGTGCCCTGTATAAAATGGCTAAGGATCCCCATGCAGCCAGAAGACATTAGGGCACAAAGCCTGGGGGTGAATGAGACCCCAGGAGTTTTCATATTCAAAATGGCACCGTGTGGGACTTGTATTTCAGAGACTGGGAGGTAATAGGTAGGGGCGAACACTGGCTTGCAGTGTGTACTGAAGCTGTGTTCTCCTGTCTCAGCCTTCATAGAAGCCGCACTCCCCACCCTGGTCATACCTGTTCTGGAGCCCTGCGGGCGCTCAGAGTGTCTGCACATATTCGTCGATTTGCACTCCGGAATGTTCCAGCCGATGCTCTACGGAATCGGTAAGCCTCAAAACTGAAGATCGTTGAGGACTGTGAGTGTGGTGAAGGCTGTGGATGCGCAGACCCTGATAAATATAGATCTGTTTATTGAATGTTTTTCAGAAGACACCGTGTAGGGGGGCAAGCTGTTGGGCATGCTGATTATTTCATTTTGTTTGAAGCGTAGGCTGGGTAGATCAGATCAAGTCCTCATTTACGTAAATGAATAGACTGTGATTGTAGGTCCCCGTTTCCAGTGAGGTGCTGCTAATTCTGTTTGCCTACCCCCAGATCAGGCCATGCTGGACGACATTGAGAAGGCTATCAATGAGGACATGAAGCGCATCACTTCTTGGCTGCAGCAGCTCAAGTAAGAGGCTCTCCTTACAGCGCTCTGTGTGCATCAGAGCAGTGCGGCCCGTGAGGCAGTGTCATTGGCCTGCATTATGTCCAGATTTGATTGGTGGGGGGGATAAATTAATGGGCTGCCAACACCAATGGGAGACCATTGCCTGTAGCTGGTATGTGTCCCTCAGATGCTGCACTGTATTGGGCCATGCAGCTGTGGTAACTGGTGGCTCCGCACCTCCTTCCAGCAGGTGAATGAAAAGCTGTCCCACTGACAGTTATTTGGGGGAATCCCTTTTTGATGGCAAGTGTTACTTGAAAGAGATGATTGTTCTTGATAGACCCAAAGGTTAGACGAGCCAAGCTAGAGTATAGTAAAAGCAAGCAAACATGAGCTCTGTGGAAGCGGTACTGTCCTTTTGTCATTTGTGAGAGGGGAATCTTAGCCGGAATAAAGGGGAGTGCAGTGTTTGCCAAGTGACATCACTAATTTTCTGTCACTCTTTTGCCCCTAACATCCATTCCTCTGCTGAGCTTCCAATACTGCAATATTTTCAATGTCATGATGTTGGTGATATAAACTATGGTTGCAAAGACAATGGTTTGAATTGTGTTTTAAGTGAATTGTTTGAAGTGGTCAGCCGTTTTTGCTCTTGGTATTTTTCAAATCATCTGTTAAACATTTGAAATGGTTGAACCAAATACAATTCTAGGTATTAGTCCCATGCATAACTTGTGTGCTGGTTATGGTTGTGATGCTACGTGTGTACCTGCTTGTAGTAATGTGATGCTAGCGATTGTGACGGTGTTTGCAGTGTCTCTGGATGATTGTAGTAACGGGAGATGGTAATGGTTGCGTTGTCGTTGCCTGTAGGTTCTGGCTGGGGGAGCAGCGGTGCAGGCAATCGGTGAAACACCTCCCCACCTCGTGCAGCGACACCCTCCACCTCTCCAACGCCTCCACCCACCCCGCCGGCAGCCTGTCCAAACACTGCCTCTTCATCAAGCTGACCCGCCTCCCGCAGTATTACATTGTAAGCCCCGCCCCCCCTCCCGCCTCTCCTCACAGCTGCTCTGACTCCTGCTGTGCCTGTTCCTTGGT
Source organism: Megalops cyprinoides (assembly GCF_013368585.1). Taxonomy (NCBI): domain Eukaryota; kingdom Metazoa; phylum Chordata; class Actinopteri; order Elopiformes; family Megalopidae; genus Megalops; species Megalops cyprinoides. The sequence goes on along the minus strand of NC_050596.1, from coordinate 10,364,785 downwards.
GGCAGAACACAGTCCTGTGAGATGTCTGGGACCCACAGAATCCCAATCTGCTGTAGATGCGCTTTGCCTTTTACAGTACCAGTCAAAAGTTTGGACACACCTACACACCTAGTGTTTTTTATGCATTTTAGAATAATGGTAAAGACAAACTGTGAAATAACACAAATGGAATTATGCAGTGACCACAAAATGTGTTAAACAAATGGAAACTATCTTATATTGTAGTTTCTTGACAGTAACCAAAAAATAGTTTTTAAAATTTGAGGGACATTTGAGATGGCTTGAGGGGTTTTTCAGGCCACTGAATGTGTGACTGTGTACAGAGTTCCAGAGAAATGTTTGATGTTAGCACGCGCAAGTATTTCTTCCTCATTTTCCCTGCCGCAGTGCGTCAGACATAGCTGGGATTTTTTTTAGCCCTCCTCTCTGCCCTTTCGTCCTGCAGGTGGTGGAGATGTTTGAGGTGCCCGGTTGCCCCACAGAACTGGAGTACAAGTACCACTTCCTGTCGGTGGCCCAGCTGGAGGGGGACGAGGGTCCGCCCAGCGCCCAGCTGCTGCAGCAGTTCAAGCCCAACCTGGAGGAGCTGGCGCTGGACACCGCGCTGAGCAAGGGTGCCCGGCCAGGAAGCAAGAGGAAGGTAGGGCACAGCACCACTTGGAACTGTGTGGATAAGCTGTGGACATCCCTGAGTAAACAGGCTTTGCACGTCTCGCTTGCTGCATTCTGCACTGGGGCTTCATCTCTGGCAAAACACCTGTCTAAAGCTGGGTATCCTGATTTGGCAATCCCCATTCATACATCTTTGTAGAGATGTGCTGGAGGCCAGGCTCTACTTAAAGCCTTGATCTTGTTCAGAAAGCATGCGGTCTGAAAGCCTGAGTTAGATGTATGCAGAAGCAGCTCTGGGCTTTGGCAGCTGTGAGATGCCTCTGAGCCTTTGATTTCAGTGAGCCTGACAGTGATGTGGGATGTCCCCATAGCAAGGTGTGTGTGTCTGTGTGTGTGCAATGTGGTAGCACCAAGGCAGCTAGTCTACCGGCGGCGAAACACTCTGCAGCCTGACAGCAGGTTTGAGACACAAGATGGCTGCCTTTGACAGGCGAGGGACTACAGTGAGGCGCTAAAATTCCTGTCAGCCAGCCAGTCCTTCCAAGCTGATTTAACCTGAAGTCTCTGTGACAGTACTTCTGTCCTGGAAACCTCTAGCACCTATGTAGAGAAGTTAATACTGTCCCAAGTCCCTGACTGAAACCATTGTGAATACCTCTGTATGAGAAAGCGACCGAAATTATATGCATATGTATATGCTCTATGTGCATGAGATTGTTTTTGATACATGGCTGATTACTGGGCTATGTATTCATGTAAATGCGTGTATATGTGCGTGCACACACACATGTGGTGAATTGTTTAGCACAGTGAGCACAATGCTGTGTGTGAACATGAGCATCCAGCAGCCTCTGATAATTGACTGAGCTCTAACCAAAGTCCAGGGTGGTCTGAGTGCAGTGTAGAACCAGTTGCTGGGAGACTATAAGCCCTGCACTATATCTGTACTCTGACTCATCTGGCAGTATCAGATGTGCTAACAGCAGCTAGGGTAAAGGCTGATGTTGGGGTAAGAATGCCAGAATTCTCTGGATCGTAATACCGCTGGCATACAGATGATTTGTGCCGCAGTCTTCAAGGGAATACACGTTGCTCCAAAAGAAAATTAGCCAGAGTGTTATTTGACAAAGGGTTGTCAGCTGCAGCTGTGGCTTCCAAGTCTGAGTCATTTGATAAATCTAAACTGGCCAGATAAAATGACTCACTATAACTGCCGCCTCTGTGTGTGGTTTTTTTTTCCTTTGACAGCTGTCTGGGGATCAGGGCACCATAGAACCTAAGAAACCCAAGCGTTCAGGGGAGATGTGTGCCTTCAACAAGGTGCTGGCCCACCTGGTGGCCATGTGCGATAGCAACATGCCCTTCGTCAGCCTACGCTGTGAAGTAAGGGGATATTGGCTGGCCCTCCCTGGGCTCGGTTGCCAGGTTGGAAAATGTATTAAACATTAGTACAGTAATGCAGTAAAGCGGCGTTCTCATTTGGCTGCCTGTGCTTCCAGCTGTCCAGCATGGACATCCCACACCAGGGGGTGCAAGTGGAGGGGGACGGCTGTAGCCATGCTGTGCGGATCCTCAGGTAAGAGCCTCCACCCATCCATCCCCCAAACCCCCCTGGCCCGCCCCAGTATTCCCAGTGTCCCTCTCATTTCTCGGCATTGCTGTACTTGTGGAGC